>NC_034183.2:35421810-35509694 GCF_002021735.2 Oncorhynchus kisutch
AAGAAAGGAAAAGTCGATGGCTATAACTGAAGCTGTAGTTCTTTCGGGGGGTGTCTTTTTGAAGGAGGCAGATTTGGGGTTTTCATCCTGAATCTACACCTTGACTGTTTGAAGGGTTGTATTGTCTGTAGGCTAGAAGATGCCCTGTTTTTTGTGTTTTTATCTCCTTGCTGCATTCCCTCTGTGCAATGCAGGTTGTGCCTGTGTGATGATGAGTGAGTGTGTAGAGAGAATGGGTGTAGAGGGACAAAGGTAAATATACTAGTAGTCTATTGATCTGGAGATGTATCCCAAATGGCATCATATTCCCTATTAAGTGCACTTTATAAGTAATATGATGCCATTTGGGACGCAACCCTGGTCTTTGAAGCAGAGAAGACCATATTGCAAATGTTCATATACTGTCAGATATACTGTTCCTTTGATCTAGTAGCCAACCATACAGGTGTGCTTTTAGATCAGCTTTAGGGTCAAAGGTTCTGAAGGTGTAAAGGGATGCAGAACAATTATTTAACTTTTACTCACTTTTGCTGTGTGTTTAGATAATTGTGGCCTTTAGGGTCACATGCCCTGTCAAATAATTGTGTATGACAACATTATCCATCCCATAGCTTGTCAGTTTAGTTCCAGATCAGGGTTTGGCTTGGTTTTCACTCAGTCGATAAGCTGTTCTCTCCTCTTCCATCACAGTAGATGTGATTTAGAATGAGAATCTTCTTAGTTCAGTGTGTGAAGGATCACTGTGAGGGTGTGATAGTGTGTGGATCACTGTCCAGAATATTCCTCAGATATCATATCTCATGGAATGATCAGAGAACAAAGGCACCCCTCTGCACAGAATTATGCAATTAGTTGAGGGGACACACTGATTTCTAATTGAACCAGTGTATGTCAATGAAGATCGCTGCTCTTTTATTAAAGCCCATGTTGCAAGTAAAATTTGCCAATAAAAATAGAATATACACCCCTTGTAGATGTCATATATATTTTTCTGTTATCTGTGATGTAATATCCGGATGCAAACTCAAAACGTAATACATTTCATCTCTATATCTGACATGGTACGGGTGTCTTCTTTTTTAGGGTTCTCAATGGCTACAAGGTTGGGGTGCTTACTGTCATTCACTGTCATTGTCAGAATCTGATTCCTTACTTTCATTCTCAGACTCATTGTCATAATTTATAATCATCTCCAGAATTACTGCATTTGTGAGTTGTCTCCTTTTGAAAGTCATTGCTAATGCTCTAGCTTAGCACACTAGCTAGATACATAAACAACAACACTGAATGGCTCAGGGTGGGTGTCAGAGGTTATGTGATTGACTGCTGGCACGCACCACTTGTATCAATAGGTCACTATCAGAAAATGTTTTGTATGGTAATTATTTACTGTTTTATTCACGTTTAAGTACTGGTGACAAATCATGAATTCCGATTCTTGCATAGATTGTAATGGACACATACGTATGACGTGTTAAAATTATTTTTTGAAGGTTGTACTGATTACAACCTTCAAAAAAAAAATGGGGTGGCAGTGTAGCCTAGTGGTTAGAGCATTGGACTAGTAACCGAAAGTTCAAATCCCCGAGCTGACAAGGTACAAAATCTGTCGTTCTGCTGTTGAACAGGCAGTTAACCCACTGTTCCTAGGCCGTCATTGAAAATAAGAATTTGTTCTTAACTGACTTGCCTAGTAAAATAAAGGTTTAAAAATAATAATAATAAATGATGAGCTAAGCTAATTCCAGCTATGTGTGGAGCCATGTCTGTTGACATACAATGCATTCTGGGTTTCACATAAATGTCTGTCAGACCAAAGATGTTATAACAAAATTAAGTGAGGGAGGGTTCACTCATATTTCGAGTAAACTTCCGGAAGTGAATGATGGGATGTGAATAATGGAAGACAACACAGCCCCTTCAACATGCATTCTGCAAACAGACCAAACTCATCTTGTCGCATCTTATTATCTTTGGTTAAAGCGAAAAAACAAACTTGGCGGCGCGTACTAACTACCCATCGTCGGATTACTTTTGATTCCTAGAAAGTGTTTTACTCAATTATTTCAATCAATGTTGAGCTCACCCATGATGAGACGAATTATACATATAATTGCTATTAGCTAATTCACATTGTGGTTTCTTTCAGCCGAGAGTTATCTAAATACAATCGCTTGTGTTATGTCACACGCTTGTGTTATTTCCTCAGTTCCCGATAGGACTAATGAACCTACATTTTCCGGTTTGGATGATTGTGTATGCTGTAGCTACTTCTGTGAAGGTCTGAACATTGGATCCAAAAATAAATCTTGTCACATTCGGGACATAACTTTTGTGAGGACTTTTTCTGTGAAAAAACAGTGTGGCCAGCTCAAATGCTGACTATTGTGTCAATCGAAACTGGAAGTTCTATATAAGCGTTCTTGTCACACTGGTTGATGGTAAGCTGCAGGGACCACTGTAGAATGATCACACCCATTTGTCTGTATGTGTGAACATTTTTAATAAAAAAAAAAAACTATTTCAAAATTGTGAGAAAAAAATTGTGACTGGCCTACACACACAACTGGCCTACCCCATAACTTCAAAGTGTAATTATGTTTTTGAAATTTTTACAAATGATTTACAAATGACCAGCTGAAATGTCTTGAGTAAATAAGTATTCATCTCCTTTGTTATGGCAAGCCTAAATAAGTTCAGCTGTAAAAACGTACAAAACAAGTCACATAATTCTTTGAATGGACTCACTCTGTGTGTAGTAAAAGTGTTTAACCAGATTGTTTAATGATTACCTCATCTCTGTACCACACACATACAATTATTTGTATGACACCTCATTCGAGCTGTGAATTTCAAACACAGATTTAACCACAAATACCAGGGAACTTTTCCAATGCCTCGCAAGGAAGGGCAACTATTGGTAGATAGGTGAATATTCATTTGAGCATGGTGAAGTTATTAGTAACACTTTGGATGGTATCAATATCAATACCCCCAGTAACTACAAAGATACAGGTGTAACTCGGTTACTGGAGAGGAAAGAAACCTCAGGGATTTCACCATGAAATCAATGGTGACTTTAAAACAGTTCGAGTTTAATGGCTGTGATAAGAGAAAACTGAGGATGGATCAACAACATCGTAGTTACTCCACAATACTAACCTAATTGATGAAGTGAAAAGAAGGAAGCCTATACAGCATAAAAATATTCCAAAACATGAACCCTGTTCGCAACAAGGCACTTTTTGTCCTGAAAACGGAGTGTTGTGTTTGGAAAATATCTAATCCAATAAATTACTAAGTACCGCTTTCCATATTGTCAAGCATAGTGGTGGCTGCGTCATGTTATGGGTATGCTTGTAATCGTTGAGTATTCGGGAGTTTTTTTAGGATAAAAAAATGTGCTAAATGGAACTAAGCACAGTCAAAATCATAGAGGAAAACCTGGTTCAGTCTGCTTTCCACCAGACACTGTGTCACGATCGTTTAGAGAAGGATTGGACCTAGGTGCAGCATGGTAGGCATACATTTTGAAATTTATTTAAATGAACACCAAAAAAAAACAAGAAAGATAAACGACACGTAAAGTATTGTAGCGCTAACACAGCAACTAACAAAAACAAGATCCCACAACTGAAGGTGGGAAAAAGGGCTGCCTAAGTATGATCTCCAATCAGAGATAACGATAAACAGCTGCCTCTGATTGGGAACCATACAAGGCCAACAAAGAAATACAAACATAGATTTGCCCACCCAAGTCACACCCTGACCTAACCAAATAGAGAATAAAAAAGGCTCTCTAATGTCAGGGCGTGACACACTGGGAGATTAATTCACCTTTCAGCAGGACAATAACCTAAAACACAAGGCCAAATCTACACTTGTGTTGCTTACCAAAAAGACAATTAATCTTCCTGAGTGGCCAAGTTAAAGTTGAATTAAAATTTGCTTGAAAATGTATGGCAAGACTTGAAATTAGCTGTCTAGCAATGATCAACAATCTGACAGAGCTTGAAGAATTTTTTAAAGAATCATGAGCAAATATTGTACCAATCAGGTGTGCAAAGCTCTTAGTGACTTATGCAGAAAGACTCACAGCTGTATTGACTTAGTGGTGTAAATACTTAGGTAAATGAGATATTTATGTATTTCATTTTCAATAAATGTGACCCATTTCAGGAAACTAGGCATATGTCACAAGTCACTACTTCACAGGAGAGCCGTTTGAAGGTAATTCAAATGATTTTTTTTTGCAGAAATGCCTTCTTGAACATGTGAATTTTCATGTGCCATAATAACAAACGTATATGCCATCTGTCAATACGAAGAAGATTGTTAAATTATGAGCCTAGTTGGTTTAGCCAAAGAAAAGTCAGCAACCTTCCCGCTAGCCATGACTGGCTGAGATAATGAGTGGTCTGGAAATGCCGAAAGATGAGTTTGGATTGGTCTGCCATATAGCACGCGTCTGTCTACTTGAGCTGGTCAGTATGTCTAGGTATTTCTGTCTAACTCGGCTTTTTTACAAATGTATCGTGTATTAAAACTGGATAAGTGTTTTAATTTACAAGGTGTCGAAAGTGTTCCACAGGGATGCTGGCCCATGTTGACTCAATTGCTTCCCATAGTTGTCTCAAGTTGCCTCAATGTCCTTTGGGTGGTGGATCATTCTTGATACACACGGGTAACTGTTGAGCGTGAAAAACATAGCAGCATTGCAGTTCTTGACACACTCAAACTGCTTCGCCTGGCACCTACTACCATACCCCATTCAAAGGCACTTGCCCATTCACCCTATGACTGACACACATACACAATCCATGTCTCAATTGTCTCATGGCTTAAAAATCTTTCTCTAACCTGTCTCCTTCCCTTCATCAACACTGATTGAAGTGGATTTAACAAGTGACATCAATAAGAGATCATAGCTTTCACCTGGACTCACCTGGTCAGTCTATGTCATGGAAAGAGCATGTTTTGTACACTCAGTACAAACTGGATTTTTGTTTTAGATACCGTCTCTCACAGTTTAAGTATACCTATGATAAAAATTACAGACCTCTACATGCTTTGTAAGTAGGAAAACCTGCAAAATCGGCAGTGTATCAAATACTTGTTCTCCCCACTGTATGTTCTCACCCATAATGACAATACCACACAATACCCCATAATAACAAAGTAAAAATTTTAGCTAATTTATTGAAAATGAAATACTGTACATAAATATCTAATTTACAAAAGTATTCACACCCCTGAGTCAATACATGTTAGAATCACTGTTGGCAGCGAATACAGCCTTGACTCTTTCTGGGTAAGTTTCTAAGAGCTTTGCACACCTGGATTGTACAATATTTGCATATGACTCTTTAAAAAGTTATTCAAGCTCTGTCAAGTTGGTTGTTGATCATTGCTAGACAGCTATTTTCCAGTCTTTCAATAGATTTTCAAGGTGATTTAAGTTAAAACTGGAACTAGGCCACTCAATGTCGTCTTGGTAAACAAATCCAGTATATATTTTGCCTGATATTTAACCTGATGGTTCCTGTTGCGTACGATCAAACCTGTGTGATTAGAACACTTATTTAGAACCCTCATTTAGAACGGCCAGTTTCAAATGACGCAACAATCAGCATTTGAACTGGCCATACTGTTTTTTCTGAAACATTTTGCACAAACACAGTCCTTACAAAGTTATGTTCAGATTGTGAGCAGTTTATTTTGGGATGAAATGTTCAGACATTCACAGAAGTACCTAGAACATAACACAATCATCCAAACCGTAAAAAATGTATGCCACATTTGTCCTAGTGCTAAATGAGGAAAGATTGACGTAACACAAGCGGTCAAATTTAGATAACTCTCAACTGACATAAACTACAATATGAATTAGCTAATAGCAATTTCTATTTATAATTAATCACATCACGGATGAGCTCACCATTGATTAACATAATTAAAGTAAAACACTTTCTAGAAATCTAAAGTAATTCGACGATGAGTAGTTTCTGCACGCCACCATGCTTTTTTTTCTCAGAAAAACCACAGATAATAAGACCAGACAAGATGAGGTTGGCCTGTTTATAGTATGCATGTTGAAGGGGGTGTGTCATCCAACATCATTCACATCCCACCATTCACTTCCCGGAAGTTCTCAAAAAATGAGTGAACCCTTACTCACCTCATTTTGTTATAACATCTTTGGTCCGGCAGACAATTACGTGAAACCCAGAATGTATTGTATGTCAACAAACATTGCTCCACACATAGCTGGAATTAGCTTAGCTCATCAAAATCAGTACAACCTTCAAAAAAGTATTTGATATTAACACAGCCTGGATTTGAACCAGGGTGTCTGTAGTGACACCTCTAGCACTGAGATGCTGTGCCTTAGACAGCTGCACCACTTGGGAATAAAAAGGCCAGGGTAGCTTCAAAATACAATAAGCAAATACTTCTCTGATGCAATTAGCATTGTTTTACTAATAGAAGAATGTAGCTAGCTACATAAGCACAATTTAATATAAAACCATAAAGGTTATGAAATGAGTAATGTTACCTCGCGTGTCCACGGTTATAAGGAATATAGACAAATATATTGTGCTCCATACACACAGTGAGCTACAGTAGAAACAGTATAACATGACATACAGAAACCATTATAATGTAATAAGGCACTTACTTTGATAGAAACGCAGTCGGGATTTGAACATGTGTGTCTGTAGTGACGCCTCTAGCACTGAGACGCTGTGCCTTAGAAAGCTGCGCCACTTGGGAATAAAAAGCCCTGGGTAGCTTCAAAATACAACACATGCTAATACTTCTCTGACGCAATTAGCATTGTTTTCCAGAGCTAATAGAAGAATGTAGCTAGCTACCTAAGCATTGAGTATAACACCATAAAGGTTATCAAATGATTAACGTTACCTTGCGTGGCCGCGATTATAAGGAATATACACAAACATATTATGCTACAGTTGAGACAACATAATACGACTACTTCTATATAAATGATTGAGACGAGACACACCTCAATTCAAACTGTTCTTAGAACTTGTTATTCACAAGTTGAAAACAGCCTATAAATAAAAACAGGCTGCGTGCCTTAGTTTGAGGGCAGCGCCGATTAAATGTACTGTTGCGTAACAATCACATTCCGGAGTGGAGAGAACGTTCTAACATCACGTGCATAAAAAAACTCACGCTGGGTGCGACCGTTAGAGATATTTGGAACTCACACTTGAAAAGGTTAAGTGTTTCTAAAATTCCGTATGGGAAAATTTTTATGGTGGAAAAACGATTGGAGCCATTTCCCTGTTTGACCGTTAGGTTTTATGGGTATTATGCCACCTCCACTGTGAGGCTCCTAAAAACCAATGAGTAGATGGGAGCGAATCAATTGTCTAAAATAGAGTTCTATTTTATCGCTACACAGACTCTCGTTGACGCGTGTGAGCAGTTTGGATAAATTATTGAATAACATGTATGTGTATATTTATTTTGCAACGCTCGAGGTCTGGTCAGCGTGTGTGTGTGTGTGTGTGTGTGTGTGTGTGTGTGCGGGGGGCAGGCGGACGGGCGTGAGTGTGTCAGTGTGTGTTCCCGTTGGTCTCGCAAACTGTCTTTGTGTTATAATCAGAAGGTCTGACCCAGTTCTTTCTCTGTCGCTTTGCTCAAACGACTTACTGATCCCATAATACAGCTGCTCCTACACATGCACTTGCACACTCCACACGTACACTCCACACGCACACTCGACACGCACAGAGAAAGACAAGTTCCTTCTGAAACTTTCTTTTGAAGTTCAGGAGCAGAGAACAGAGAACAAACAGCTTCCAGTCAGACAGAGAGAGAGACATATCCAATGAGAACGTCACCATTCCACTGCTAAACCATGGTAATGTAATACTTTAACACATATCCAGAGTTATCTTGTTGACTCTCACTGACTGTAACATTTAAACATTAACGAATAACCATTATCTTTGTTTCTTTTGTTGACTAAAGCAAACCGACAGAGTTCTCCTCTTCTCAGGCCTTGTCACATTCTGATCTTAGTTCCTTTATTATGTCTTTGTGTTAGTTTGGTCAGGGTGTGAGTTGGGGTGGGTAGTCTATGTTCTTTTTTCTATGTTGTGTTTATGTGTTTGGCCTAGTATGGTTCTCAATCAGAGGCAGGTGTCGTTCATTGTCTCTGATTGAGAATCATACTTAGGTAGCCTGTTTTCCCCATTTTAGTTGTGGGTGAGTGTTTTCTGTCTCTGTGTCTTCACTAGACAGAACTGTTTCGTTTTTTTGTTTCTGGCTTTCACTTTGCTATTTTGTATTTTCGTGTTCAGTGACTTTTCATTCCGTGCTGGGCGAATGTGGGTATTGAGCCTAAGGGAGAGGTGCAAGTGGTATGCACCAGATCTTCAGTGCTCACCCACAGCCCGTTTCAACCTGTGCCTGCACTCTGGAGGGTCCGGGCTAAAGGGGTCATCCAGCCTGGAGGAGTGGTGCCAAGGCTGCGTACCAGGTCTACAGTGCTCCCCCACAGCCCGGTCCATCCGGTGCCTCCTCCACACACCAGGCCTCCTGTAGGTCTCCCCAGCCTGTGGCAGCCCCACGCACCAGGCTGTCTCTCCATCTCCTCCCTCCAGGTTCGCCCATCTGTCCTGAGCTGCCAGATCCGCCCGTCTGTCCTGAGCTGCCGGAGCCGCCAGTCTGTCCTGAGCTGCCGGAGCTGCCCGTCTGTCCTGAGCTGCCTGAACACACGTTTTCATTGTACCGAATAAAACTCTGAAGTTCAATGTGTTTCCATCATTTCAACTCTAGTTTTGTCACAAAAATATAGCAAATGTGCCCACTCTGATCTGGGCACATGTGCACTAGCCAACAGCTCGCAGATACTGTGTGGGGAGGCTACTTACATTATGAGATTGTTATGGATGAGAGCTATAATTTGTATTTGTCAAACGGCAGCCAAGCATCAGTCACCAGAATAAGACCTTTGATATTTATTGAAAAGGAGCAGCAAACTCATCACGTTAAACTTTCCCCACCGTGTGAATTGCATCATAATGTACTTTATCTGTAGCCTAATAAACTGCATGCTTTCCCAAGTTGTACTGGGAGGACCACAACATATCATCGCTCCAAATCTATGATGGGTATTATAACAATATATCTGCATAAAGGCGTTTCCGACGCCATTTCTCACCTAATATATTTTACAGACACAAAAAGATCCCACCATTTCAAACCAACAAATTGTACATTTCATACTTCGGTGCAATTTCATTACCTCTAAATGGTCAATTACAATATTGAAATAAGCTAGCAACTGTGAGTCTATCATTGGTTTAGGGAACCACTCTACAGTGTAATGACAATGCAATACAAGATGAACAGAAATTACAATAACACTCACGGGTGACCAAAAATAACTCTTTGAATGTCACACCCCTACTAAGCCATACCTTCAGTCTTCCCCTGTCACCCGGTGGGTCATAGCTCAATAACCCAGCATCAATTACCCAACTATGTGACCCAACAGCTAGATATTAATTTATATGGACTGGAAGAAGAAAACCATCATTGGAATCGAACTGATATTAGAATTTAGACTGCCTGAATTAGAATAGAATTTTAATTGGAAAATAAAAATATTATTGGATTTGGAATTTAGAAATTTGAAACTTGAATTTTATTATACTTGTATTAATTCCAGTTACTGGAGTTAATGCATTTATCATTGAAGTTGAATGCAAACTTTGTTTTAAATAAAATAATTATAATTATATACATTACTGTATATACATTATTTTTTAAACGTTTTCCAATGAGGAGTTGACATGTGTGAATATACAGTGCCTTGCGAAAGTATTCGGCCCCCTTGAACTTTGCGACCTTTTGCCACATTTCAGGCTTCAAACATAAAGATATAAAACTGTATTTTTTTGTGAAGAATCAATAACAAGTGGGACACAATCATGAAGTGGAACGACATTTATTGGATATTTCAAAAAAAAATTACAAATCAAAAACTGAAAAATTGGGCGTGCAAAATTATTCAGCCCCCTTAAGTTAATACTTTGTAGCGCCACCTTTTGCTGCGATTACAGCTGTAAGTCGCTTGGGGTATGTCTCTATCAGTTTTGCACATCGAGAGACTGACATTTTTTCCCATTCCTCCTTGCAAAACAGCTCGAGCTCAGTGAGGTTGGATGGAGAGCATTTGTGAACAGCAGTTTTCAGTTCTTTCCACAAATTCTTGATTGGATTCAGGTCTGGACTTTGACTTGGCCATTCTAACACCTGGATATGTTTATTTTTGAACCATTCCATTGTAGATTTTGCTTTATGTTTTGGATCATTGTCTTGTTGGAAGACAAATCTCCGTCCCAGTCTCAGGTTTTTTGCAGACTCCATCAGGTTTTCTTCCAGAATGGTCCTGTATTTGGCTCCATCCATCTTCCCTTCAATTTTAAACATCTTCCCTGTCCCTGCTGAAGAAAAGCAGGCCCAAACCATGATGCTGCCACCACCATGTTTGACAGTGGGGATGGTGTGTTCAGGGTGATGGGCTGTGTTGCTTTTACGCCAAACATAACATTTTGCATTGTTGCCAAAAAGTTCAATTTTGGTTTCATCTGACCAGAGTACCTTCTTCCACATGTTTGGTGTGTCTCCCAGGTGGCTTGTGGCAAACTTTAAACAACACTTTTTATGGATATCTTTAAGAAATGGCTTTCTTCTTGCCACTCTTCCATAAAGGCCAGATTTGTGCAATATACCACTGATTGTTGTCCTATGGACAGAGTCTCCCACCTCAGCTGTAGATCTCTGCAGTTCATCCAGAGTGATCATGGGCCTCTTGGCTGCATCTCTGATCAGTCTTCTCCTTGTATGAGCAGAAAGTTTAGAGGGACGGCCAGGTCTTGGTAGATTTGCAGTGGTCTGATACTCCTTCCATTTCAATATTATCGCTTGCACAGTGCTCCTTGGGATGTTTAAAGCTTGGGAAATCTTTTTGTATCCAAATCCGGCTTTAAACTTCTTCACAACAGTATCTCGGACCTGCCTGGTGTGTTCCTTGTTCTTCATGATGCTCTCTGCGCTTTTAACGGACCTCTGAGACTATCACAGTGCAGGTGCATTTATACGGAGACTTGATTACACACAGGTGGATTGTATTTATCATCATTAGTCATTTAGGTCAACATTGGATTATTCAGAGATCCTCACTGAACTTCTGGAGAGAGTTTGCTGCACTGAAAGTAAAGGGGCTGAATAATTTTGCACGCCCAATTTTTCAGTTTTTGATTTGTTAAAAAAGTTTGAAATATCCAATAAATGTCGTTCCACTTCATGATTGTGTCCCACTTGTTGTTGATTCTTCACAAAAAAATACAGTTTTATATCTTTATGTTTGAAGCCTGAAATGTGGCAAAAGGTCGCAAAGTTCAAGGGGGCCGAATACTTTCGCAAGGCACTGTACAATGCTTTCGGAAAGTATTCATACCCCTTGATTTGTTCCACATTTTGTGAGGTTACAGCCTTATCCTAAAATTGATTAAATTCACCTCATCAATCTATATACAATAGTCCATAAAGACAAAGCAAAAAAAGTTTTTTAGAAATGTTTACTAATTTACATATAAAAAACTTAAACATTACATCTACATAAGTATTCAGACCCTTTATTGAGTACTTTGTTGAAACACCTTTGGCAGCAATTTACAGCCACGAGTCTTCTTGGGTATGATGCTACGCACACCTAATATTTGGGGAACTTCTCCCTTTTCTCTGCAGATCCTCTCAAGCTAAGTCAGGTTGGATGGCGAGCATCTGTACTTTGCTCCATGCATCCTTCCCTCGATCCTGACTAGTCTCCCAGTCCCTGCCTCTGAAAAACATCCCCGCAGCATGATTCTACCACCAACATGCTTCCCCTTAGGGATAGTGCCAGGTTTCCTCCAGGCATTCAAGCCAAATAGATCAATGTTGGTTTCATCAGATCAGAGAATCTTGTTTCTCATTGTCTAAGAGTCTTTAGGTGCCTTTTGGCAAACTCCAAGTGGGCTGTCGTGCCTTTTACTGAGGAGTGGCTTCCGTCTGGCCACTCCACCATAAAGGCATGATTGGTGGCGTGCTGCAGAGATGGTTGTCCATCTGGAAGGTTATCCCATCGAGGCAGAGGAACTCTAGAGCGCTCTCTTAGTGACCATTGGGTTCTTGGTCAGTTCCCTGAAAGCCTGCTCCAGAGTGCTCAGGACCTCAGACTGCGGCGACGGTTCTCCTTCCAACAGGACAATGACCAGCACACAGCCAAGATAACGCAGGAGTGGCTTCGGGACACGTCTCTGAATGTCCTTGAGTGACCCAGCCAGAGCCCGGACTTAAACCCAATCGAACATCTCTGGAGAGAACTGAAAATAGCTGTTTAGCAACGCTCCCCATTCAATCTGACAGAGCTTGAGATGATCTGCAGAGAAGAATGGAAGAAACTTACCAAATACAGGTGTGCCAAGCATGTAGTGTCATACCCAAGAAGACTCAAGGATTTAATCACTGCCAAAGGTGCTTCAACAAAGTACTAAGTAAAGGGTCCGAATACTTATGTAAATGTGTTTTCTTATTTTTTATTATGGGGTATTGTGTGTAGATTGATATGGGGGAAATGATTTAATCCATTTTAGAATACGGCTGTAACGTAACAAAAAATGTAAAACGTCAAGAGGTCTGAATACTTTTCTAATGCACTGTTGCAAATATTAGCAAACATCTGTATACATCCCAGAGTGCATGTTAAGAAATGTTGGAATTTCTATCCTTGACTGTGTTTGCTAGTGACAGACATATGGTCGTTGCATTTATCCAGTGTCAATTCTGTAACTTTCATGAAGTGAGTGCCTAAGTGACTATATTATCCTTCAATTTTAATCTGCCGTTTTATTTTAGCTTCCCTCCTCAAGCCACGACAAGCAGACCAACAGAAGTAATTTCTAGTGACTTTATGTTTGATTCCGGAGCTCAGAGGCATGTGTCAAAATCGCTAAGCAGCTAACTTCGAAGCAGTGTGCCGATGGCTGTATCACTTTATCAATGACGTTCAAAGCTTTGTTTGATCACATGCTTTTTCAAACTGTGTGTTGTAACAGGCAAGATCCTGATTTCACCATGGTTTCACAGCTTTCTTCGATTCCAAGCTGCTTTCAAACGCTGACCTCTACTGATAAAATTAACTCTCACAGGTGGCCAAAAATAACTATCTAAAAGCCACACCCCAAATAAGTCACACCTCCTGAAAATAACCTATGAATAACCAAAAAAAACAGCTGCTTGGTCAACACGGCATGAAAATGAATGAAAGCCCAATTGATTATTAAATGAACCCATGTTTGTTTGACTACCAGGGTTTGGAAGACGTGTCAAATTCATTCCCGCGGGATTTCGCTCTTGCCCCCAAAAACTCACCACCCCATTCCACTATTAAACCTATCTAATCCTACTCCAGGCCAACGGGCTAGGAGGACAGAACACTACCAGTCAACACCACCTACACATCTTCTGAGGTAAAACATTGCAATCCCAAGTACTTCTTTGCGACTTAAGTTCTATTTCTGCAGTACAGTTGACAACCATGGCTTTGAATGCTAAGAAACTACCCTTACTGAAGCACATATTATTCTCATCCCTTGCTATTGGTCTCCACGTACACACAGGAATCCCCTCAGGAGCCCTCACCCATCTTGCTCTACCACTCTCTTCAGCATACAACATTTTCTATACGACCCTGACAACCCCCCTTCTCTCCCAGACACCTCCAATCTCCACCCCCACAGCTTACACACATAACTTTCTCCACCGATACTACACATTCCTTCGTCTCATGCACTTCTGCACACTTATCACGTCTCGGAATCGCCCACCTAAAGCCTCTAAACTGGAACAACCATTTTAGTAACGAGTGCAATAAATCCAAGTAATATATTGGATTAGTTTGTATGTATTTTTTAATTGAGTAGCATACGATTAATTAATCAATCAATGTACGTTGAAAAACATAGATATTGAAAAAAACTATTAAAATGTACCTGCAATAGATCATGCAGAGTAATATGATAATGATGGGCGTGGTTTGGGTTCATCTCTTGTTATTAACACCAACACTGAGGTTATTTTACATCAATGAGTGTTAATTCAACACTTACAGAGTTAATTGTTATGTTTAGAGTGCAGGCCCTCAAAATAAGGCCTTATGAAATACGTATTCCATTTTGTTAAAGGTCCTGAACAGTCATTCTGATTCCCACGTGAAATAGACTTTTGAGTGACAAAAATATCAGCAATAATATTTTTGGGGATACAAATGCTCAAATTTGTTGCTAAAATTTTTTTTTCTCACATGGCTAAATAACAGCCTTACTTTTCAAACTTTCTGGTATTTGCCATGTGAGAATTTTTCTTTTTTTCTATATTCATGAGCTCAACTTGACTGACAGCTCCTTGAATGGCCTATATCCAAAAATGCGGATTCAGTGAGCAGTGTTCCTGTAAAACCATCTCAAGCTAATTTGGTGATACACAAAGCAACTCAAACAACATTGAAACTGCATCAATGATATATACATGTTCAACATTGTGGAAAAATAGTGAAGACATTAAAACTATTAAATAACACATATGGAATCATGTAGTTACTAAAATAAGTGTTAAACAAATCAAAATATATTTTATATTTGAGATTCTTCATAGTAGCCACCCTTTGCACACTCTAGCATTCTCTCGAGCAGCTTCATGAGGTAGTCGCCTGGAATGCATTTCAATTAACAGGTGTGCCTTGTTCAAATTTGATTTGGTCTGATAAATCCAAAATTAGGATTTTTGGTTCCAACCGCTGTGTCTTTGTGAGACGCAGAGTAGGTGAACGGATGATCTCTGCATGTGTGGTTCCCACCTTGAAGCATGGAGGAGGTGTGATGTGGTGTGGAGGTACTTTGCTGGGGACACTGTCAATGATTTATTTAGAATTTAAGGCACACTTAACCAGCATGGCTACCACAGTATTCTGAAGCAATACGCCATCCCAACTGGTTTGCACTTAGTGAGAATATCATACGTTTTTATACAGGACAATGTCTCAACACACCTCCATGCTGTGTAAGGGCTATTTGACAAAGAAGGAGAGTGATGGAGTGTTGCATCAGATGACCTGGCCTCCACAATCACCCAACCTCAACCCAATTGAGATGGTTTGGGATGAGTTGGACTGCAGAGTGAAGGAAAAGTATCCAACAAGTTTTCAGCATATGTGGGAACTCCTTCAAGGTTGTTGGAAAAGCATTTCAGGTGGAGCTGGTTGAGAGAATGCCAAGAGTATGCAAAGCTGTCATCAAGGCAAAGGGTGGCTACTTAGAAGAATCTGTTTAATACTTTTTTGTGTGCTACATGATTCTATATGTCTTATTTCATAGTTTTGATGTCTTCACTATTATTCTACAATGTAGAAAATAGTCAAAATAAAGAAAAACCCTTGAATGAGTAGGTGTGTCCAAACTTTTGACTGGTACTGTATATATCTTCCGTTTAGAAGGTCTTATATGATGCAGTTCACACCAGCACTGCAGGATGTTTTGATTTGAAAACTGCATTGGCGTTTTGAAATTGAAATTTAAGTATCTTTGCCAAAGATGAATAGGATAAACATTCAATTATATTTGCTAACATCCTACATTTTTTGCACCAGTAATTTAGTGATCTAGCTACATAAACCACGGCCCTTTGCAAACACGCTTTCTCCAATGATTGCAATGCGGTACTTATTTAAATTAGGTAATTAGGTAAATTAGGTAAGAGTTAAGGTGATGTCACCCTATCCCCTTACTAATCTTGCCTCCTGAATCCAAGTGTTTGACATAGGGGAGGAGACCAGTAACTTTATTGTCAAGCTTTATCAATCATTTTTCATAATTTGATCATCATTCTTTGATCTGGGTTTATCCCAATGTCATTACATTTTCTGAAAGATGTGATTTGGAGAAAAAAAAACGGTATTTTTTCGTGATAGCCAAATTGGTAGTTATAGTCTTGTCCCATCACTGCAACTCCCCTACAGACTCAGGAGAGAAAAAGGTTGAGAGCGATGCATCCACCAAAACACAACCCAACCAAGCCACACTTCTTGCTTAACCCAGAAGCCAGCTGCACTAATGTGTAGGAGGAAACACCGTCCAGCTGGCAGCAGCTGGCAGCTTGCAGGCACCCAACCAGCCTCTAGAGCACAATGAAATCCCAGCTGGCCAAAGGCTCCCCTAACCCAGACAATTGTGTGCCATCTCATGGGTCCCCTGGTCACAGCAGGCTTGGATTGAACCTGGGACTGTCGTGTCACCTCAAACACTGCAATGCAGTGCGCCATTAGGGAGGCCAGAATACATGATTTTGTCTGTTCATGACCTTTAACACTGTTCCAGTGTCTATACGGGTCCACACATTGTGTTAATTTAACACTGTTCCAGTGTCTATACGGGTCCACACATTGTGTCAATTTAACACTGTTCCAGTGTCTATACGGGTCCACACATTGTGTTAATTTAACACTGTTCCAGTGTCTATACGGGTCCACACATTGTGTTAATTTAACACTGTTCCAGTGTCTATACGGGTCCACACATTGTGTTAATTTAACGCTGTTCCAGTGTCTATACGGGTCCACACATTGTGTTAATTTAACACTGTTCCAGTGTCTATACGGGTCCACACATTGTGTTAATTTAACACTAGAGATTTTGCTGTTTTGAATTCACTTCGAAGTGGAATTTGAAATGAGTTCAATCGACTCTGTTTGAAGAACTACTATGGAAGTTTGAATTGATGGAATTCATAGGGAGAGGAAACTGCATTGTAATTGCATTTGTGGAATTGACCCCAGCCCTGCTAGAATTTTGAATTGAATTGATGGACTTTGAGGTAGACATTCAAAAATCATGAGTCCATGCAACTTATGTGACTCGTTAATAATCAACATTTTTAATCCTAAACTTACTTTGGCTTGCCATAACAAAGGGGTTGAATACTTATTGATTCAAAACATTTAAGCTTTTCATTTTTAATTCATTTGTAAAAACTGTGAAAAACAGAATTCCACTTTGAATTCATAGGGTATTGTGTGTACACCAGTGACCAAAAAAATCACATTTTATATTCATAATATAACACAACAACACTTGGAAAAAGTAAAATGGTGTGTATACTTTCTGAAGGCACTGTATATCCATATTGGTCATGCCATGGCAATTCCCCAGGCTTACAGGTAATGGTGATGGTGATTAGAGAAGCACTAGCTATTCTGATGAGTTAATGTTATGGAATGTATTGGTAAGGTGCGTACAATGTCAGGGTCTGATGTGTTAGTGTGTGTATGAGAGGAGGAGAGAGAAAGTGATTGAGTGGGAATTTGTTGAGTATGTGTGTGTTTGTGCCTGCACATGTATATTGTGTGTGTGATTGTGTGTGTGTGTGAGCGCATGTAAAGTACCATGCATACTCGCGTAATGTGTATGTGGGAGGTAGGTGGGTGGTGGGAGCGGGGGTGAATTGCATGCTGGTCTATATGGTAATGAGTTATAATTGCAGTGTGCGTTCTGCTTGATTGTCTACTTTTAAGATTCAGGGCGATTTTACATAATTATTCAGCCTTTTTAAATATGCTAATCAGACAAGATTTTCTGCTTCTCTGGGGCATCTTTAATCACAATGATATGCCTGAGTTCATGGCTACATCCTAAATGGTGTCATATTTCCTGTATAGTATACTACTTTTGACCAGAGCCCTATCTGTCCTGGTCAAAAGTAGTACACTACTGTGCCTTCAGAAAATATTCACACCCCTTGACTTTTTTCACATTTTGTTGTGTTATAGCCTGCATGTAAAATGTATTAAATTGAGATTTTGTGTCAGTGGCCCACACACAATACCTCAAAATAGTAGAATTATAAAATGTATTGAGTCAATAAGTATGTAACCCATTTGTTATGACAAGCCTAAATAAGTTCACGAGTAAAAATGTTTAATAAGTGACATAATAAGTTGCATGGACTCACTCTGTGTGGCAGTAATAGTGGTTAACCCTACACATACAATTATCTGTAAGGTCCCTCAGATGAGCAGTGATTTTCAAACAAAGATTCAAGCTCAAAGACCAGGGAGGTTTTCGAATGCCTCTCAAAGAAGGGTACCTATTGGTTAATGGGTAAAGTTTTATTTTTTTAAGCATGGTAAAGTTATTAATTACCCTTTGGATGATGTATCAATACACCCACTCACTACAAAGATACAGTCATCCTTCCTAACTCAGTTACCGGGGGAAAAGAAACCACTCAAGGATTTTACCATGAGGCCAATGGTGACATTGAATACATTTGAAAGAAATTCAAAACCCCTGTTTTCGCTTTGTCATTGTGTGGGTATTGTGTGTAGATTGCTGAGGATTTGTTTTACATTATAGAATAAGGCTGTAACGTAATAAAATGCGGAAAAAGTCAAGAGGTATGAATACTTTCTGAAGGCACTGTATGTGTATATGTATGGAAATAAATTATAGATCTATTATGAATTATTACTTGGCTGAATGGATTTATTAACTTTTTTTGAGGTATTTTTTGTCAACAATGACAGCGGGTCACACATTTCACCACTCTCCCCAAGGGTGCAAACACACACACAGACCTCTCCCCCAAACTATCGTCGGTGTTCTGACACCCCATTAATCACCTGGTCTATATATAGTTATTTAATTAGCAGCAGCAAACTCACTTCAAGCAGACATCATAAGGCTGCACCCCCAGGACTGTGTGTGTGTGTGTGTGTGTGTGTGTGTGTGTGTGTGTGTGTGTGTGTGTGTGTGTGTGTGTGTGTGTGTGTGTGTGTGTGTGTGTGTGTGTGTGTGTGTGTGTGTGTGTGTGTGTGTGTGCGTGTGTGTGTGTGCGTGTGTGTGTGTGTGTGTGTGTGTGTGTGTGGTCAGGGGGTAGGTCCCACCAGGCAGGGTCTCATTGGAAGCCATTTTAAAGAACAATCCAAATGCCAGTAACACAGACCATCTAATTACCTTCACTTGGCAATTAAACCTCATCTGGATTAACATGCTGTCTAGTGGGAGGAGAGGACTAACCTCTCACAGCACTGCAAGCCTCACACATCAGACATACATAAACAAGTCTTGGAGGTAAAATGTGATTATGCCTGCTATAATTGTGCTCTCTTTCTTACTGTCTCTCACACCCACAACCCACACTCTCTCCGCCTGTCTCTCTCTGTCACAGTCGCAGAACATTCAATTTGCCTAATGGGGGGCAGGGAGACCTGTGTGCTGAAAAAAAACTATGCACGGAAAGAAAAACAATTATTGCTGGAAGTATATTTCACAATCATATTTTGCTATAGTCCTTTCAAATATGTTTTTGTAATTATAATCTTAATCTTAGCCTATCCAGTAATTTAGAATCACCAAATTTGGTAGCGTGTGCTATTCTATGCACTGTGGTTACAATGTATCACTGATCCAATGATCTCATAAAAGGTCAAACAAGTTTGGTACAGGGATAGACATCTTTCTACATGCAAATCTGATTGGATACAGCATTTGATCAATTTACATTCAAAGTAGTTTTTTTCTTTCTCAGGGCTAATAGACGACATTTTCAGCGACAGCTGTACTGGGACCGGCCTCGAAAATTGAGGGGTGGGGGGGCAGCATCTGGTCAACATAAACTAACTTCATGCTTCAATCTATTGATCATGCATTTTCAGACACGTGAGGGTAGCCTATGCGTTTGGCATATACAGTGCCTGTAGAAAGTCTACACCCCCTTGAACGTTTTTCACATTTTGCTGGGTTACAAAGTGGGGTTAAAATAGATTTAATACATAAAATACTACATAATGTCAAAGTGAAAAGAGAATAAGACACATTTTTACAAATTTATAAAAAGATCTAAAACTAAAATAGTCATTGCATAAGTATTCTCCCCCTTTGTTTAGGCAATCCAAAATTAGTTCAGAAGTAAAGTGACTGCCCTCGACCAGCACAAAAACATCCTGTGGCGGACTGCAATAGCATCGAATAGTCCCCGCGATATGCAACTGTTCAGGGAAGTCAGGAACCAATACACGCAGTCAGTCAAGAAAGCTAAGGCCAGCTTCTTCAGGCAGAAATTTGCATCCTGTAGCTCCAACTCCAAAAAGTTCTGGGACACTGTGAAGTCCATGGAGAACAAGAGCACCTCCTCCCAGCTGCCCACTGCACTGAGGCTAGGTAACACGGTCACCACCGATAGATCCATGATTATCGAAAACTTCAACAAGCATTTCTCAACGGCTGGCCATGCCTTCCGCCTGGCTACTCCAACCTCAGCCAACAGCTCCGCGCCCCCCCCGCAGCTACTCGCCCAAGCCTCTCCAGGTTCTCCTTTACCCAAATCCAGATAGCAGATGTTCTGAAAGAGCTGCAAAACCTGGACCCGTACAAATCAGCTGGGCTTGACAATCTGGACCCTCTATTTCTGAAACTATCCGCCGCCATTGTCGCAACCCCTATTACCAGCCTGTTCAACCTCTCTTTCATATCGTCTGAGATCGCCAAGGATTGGAAAGCTGCCGCAGTCATCCCCCTCTTCAAAGTGGGAGACACCCTGGTCCCAAACTGTTACAGACCTATATCCATCCTGCCCTGCCTATCTAAGGTCTTCGAAAGCCAAGTCAACAAACAGGTCACTGACCATCTCGAATCCCACCGTACCTTCTCCGCTGTGCAATCTGGTTTCCGAGCCGGTCACGGGTGCACCTCAGCCACGCTCAAGGTACTAAACGATATCATAACCGCCATCGATAAAAGACAGTACTGTGCAGCCGTCTTCATCGACCTTGCCAAGGCTTTCGACTATGTCAACCACCATATTCTTATCGGCAGACTCAGTAGCCTCGGTTTTTCTGATGACTGCCTTGCCTGGTTCACCAACTACTTTGCAGACAGAGTTCAGTGTGTCAAATCGGAGGGCATGCTGTCCGGTCCTCTGGCAGTCTCTATGGGGGTGCCACAGGGTTCAATTCTCGGGCCGACTCTTTTCTCTGTATATATCAATGATGTTGCTCTTGCTGCGGGCGATTCCCTGATCCACCTCTACGCAGACGACACCATTCTATATTCTTCCGGCCCGTCCTTGGACACTGTGCTATCTAACCTCCAAACGAGCTTCAATGCCATAAAACACTCCTTCCGTGGCCTCCAACTGCTCTTAAACGCTAGTAAAACCAAATGCATGCTTTTCAACCGTTCGCTGCCTGCACCCGCATGCCTGACTAGCATCACCACCCTGGATGGTTCCGACCTTGAAAATGTGGACATCTATAAGTACCTAGGTATCTGGCTAGACTGTAAACTCTCCTTCCAGACTCATATCAAACATCTCCAATCGAAAATCAAATCGAGAGTCGGCTTTCTATTCCACAACAAAGCCTCCTTCACTCACGCCGCCAAACTTACCCTAGTAAAACTGACTATCCTACCGATCCTCGACTTCGGCGATGTCATCTACAAAATTGCTTCCAACACTCTACTCAGCAAACTGGATGCAGTTTATCACAGTGCCATCCATTTTGTCACTAAAGCACCTTATACCACCCACCACTGCGACCTGTATGCTCTAGTCGGCTGGCCCTCGCTACATATTCGTCGCCAGACCCACTGGCTCCAGGTCATCTACAAGTCCATGCTAGGTAAAGCTCCGCCTTATCTCAGTTCACTGGTCACGATGGCAACACCCACCTGTAGCACGCGCTCCAGCAGGTGTATCTCACTGATCATCCCTAAAGCCAACACCTCATTTGGCCGCCTTTCGTTCCAGTTCTCTGCTGCCTGTGACTGGAACGAATTGCAAAAATCGCTGAAGTTGGAGACTTTTATCTCCCTCACCAACTTCAAACATCTGCTATCTGAGCAGCTAACCGATCGCTGCAGCTGTACATAGTCTATCGGTAAATAGCCCACCCATTTTTACCTACCTCATCCCCGTACTGTTTTTATTTATTTACTTTTCTGCTCTTTTGCACACCAATATCTCTACCTGTACATGACCATCTGATCATTTATCACTCCAGTGTTAATCTGCAAAATTGTAATTATTCGCCTACCTCCTCATGCCTTTTGCACAGAATGTATATAGACTCTCTTTTTTTCTACTGTGTTATTGACTTGTTAATTGTTTACTCCATGTGTAACTCTGTGTTGTCTGTTCACAATGCTATGCTTTATCTTGGCCAGGTCGCAGTTGCAAATGAGAACTTGTTCTCAACTAGTCTACCTGGTTAAATAAAGATGAAATAAAATAAAATGAAATAAAAACTTTGGCTTAACAAATCACAAATTGCATGGAAGTTGTATGGACTCCCTCTATGTGAAATAATAGGTGTTGACTATCCATTCCTCTGTCCCCATACACTCAACTTCTGTAAGGACCCTCAGTCAAGTATTGAATTTCAAGCACAGACTCAATTACAAAGACCACAGCTTTTTTGAAAGCTTTATAAAGAAGGGCAGTGATTAGTAGACTGGTAACAATAACAAATCAGACATGGAATATACACTGTATATACAAAAGTATGTGGACAACCATTCATTCAAAATGTTCAGCCACAGCTGTTGCTGACAGGTGTATAAAAGAGACCACACATCCATGCAATCTCCCAAGGTAAACATTGACATTAGAATGGCCTTACTGAAGAGCTCAGTGACTTTCAACGTGCCACTATCATAGGATGCCACCTTTCCAACAAATGTGGACATTTCTGCCCTGCTAGAGTTGCCCCGGTCAACTGTGTTGTTATTGCTTCCATGTGTAACTCTGTGTTGTTTGTGTCGGACTGCTTTGCTTTATCTTGGCCAGGTCGCAGTTGTAAATGAGAACTTGTTCTCAACTGGCCTACCAATAAAAAAATATATAAAAAATTGAAGTGCTGTTATTGTGAAGTGGAAATGTCTAGGAGCAACAATGGCTTAGCCATGAAGTGGTATGCCACACAAGCTCACAAAACAGGCCTCCTGAGTGGCGCAGTGGTCTAAGGCATCAATACAGACCCAGGTTTGATCCCAGGCTGTGTCACAGCTGGCCGTGACAGGGAACCCATGAGGCATCGCACAATTGGCACAGAGTCATTATGGGAGGGTTTGGCCGGCCGGGATGTCCTTGTCCCATCGCGCTCTAGCGACTCCTTGTGGCGAGTTGGGCGCCTGCAAGCTGACTTCCGGGTCACATCGGTGCAGGTCACCGGTTATGCGTACAGTGTGTCAAGAAGCAGTACGGCTTGGCAGGGTGGTGTTTCGGAGGATGTATGGCTCTCAATCTTATCCTCTATCGAGTCCGTACGAGGGTTGCAGCGATGGGACAAAACTGTAACTACCAATTGGAAATCACGAAAAAGGGGTAAAAATACATTTTTTAAAGTAATTTAAAAAACACAAAATGGAACTTCTGAAGTGCGTCCACGAAAATCAGTCCTCGGTTGCAACACTCACTAGTTCCAAACTGCCTCTGGAAGCAACGTCAGCACAATAACTATTCGTCGGGAGCTCCATGAAATGGTTTGCATGGCCGAGCAGCCGCACACAAGCCTAACATCACCATGCGCAATGCCAAGTGTTGGCTCTGGAGCAGTAGAAGTGCATTCTCTGGAGTGATGAATCACGCTTCGCTGGGCTCCTTAGTTCCAGTGAAGGGAAATCTTAATGCTACAGCATACAATGACATTCTAGACAATTCTGTGCTTACAATTTTGTAGCAACAGTCTGGGGAAGGCCCTTTCCAGTTTCAGCATGACAATGCCCCCGTGCACAAAGCGAGCTCCATACAGAAGTGGTTTGTCGAGATCGATGTGGAAGAACTTAGCTTGCCTGCACAGACACCTGACCTCAACCCCATCGAACACCTTTGGGTTTAATTGGAACGCCGACTGTGAGCCAGGCCTAATCGCCCAACATCAGTGCCTGACCTCACTAATGCTCTTGTGGCTGAATGGAAGCAAGTCCCCACAGGAATGTTCCACAATCTAGGGGAAAGCCTTCCCAGAAGAGTGGAGGCTGTTATAGCAGCAAAGGTGAGGACCAACTCCATATTACTGCGCAAGTTCGACAAGCAGGTGTCCACACATTTTTGGTCATGTAATGTATCTTTAAGCACGGTCAAGTTAATAATTATGCTGTGGAGGATGTATTGAACGATGCAATTGTCCTTCTGAACTGAGCTTCAAGATAGGAACTGTTTAGGGATGTCACAATGAGAACATTGGTGATTTTAAAACAGCTACAGAGTTCAATGGCTGTGATGGGAGAAAACTGAGGATGGATCAACGACATTGTAGTGACTCCACAATAATGACCTAAATGACAAAGAAGAATAAAATATACAGAATATAAATATTCCAAAACATGCACATGTATGCAACAAGTCACTAAAGTAATACTGCAAAAAAACACAGCCAAGGAATACACTTTTTGGCTTAAATTTAAATCCAACACCACACATCACTGAGTGACTGCCTTCTTATTTTTAAGCATGGTGGTGGCTTCATCACAGTATGGGTATGCTTGACATCAGCAATGACTGGAGAGTTTTTCAGAATGAAAAGAAACAGGATTTAGCTTATAGGGGGAAAATGTGCTTCAGTCTGCTTTACACCAGACACTGGGAAATGAATGCATCTTTCAGCAGGCCAATAACCTACAACACAAAGCCAAATCTACACTGGAGTTGCTTACCACGAAGACAGTGAAAGAGAGTGACCAAGTTGCTGTTGTGCTTGAAAATCTATGGTATGACTTGAAACTTGCTGACTTGTTCCCCAACACCTTGATAGAGCTTGCATCATTTTGAAAAGAATAATGCACAATACATAATGAAACCCTTACAGAATTTCACGTGAACACCTGACTTTGTGTGGTCTCATGTAATGACTTGATCTAATGTGAATTTGATGTGACAACATGTGAAGCAAGGTGTGAAAACATGATCTCATGTGAAGTAAATATGGGGATGCAAAATTTCAACATGTGATACCATGACACTACACATTTGAGCAGGTTAAAACCAAACTGTCAAATGTAATTTAGAATATTTTACTTTGAAACACAATAATTGACATCAATTCAATCAGTCACGGTCCCCTGCAGGTTTTGTCTAGTTCCCGGTTTGTTCCAGAGACGTCCCCAAGGACCTTTTTAGAACATTTTGTCTAGTTGTGGTCAGAAGAAGGTAAACCTACTATAGGTACTGTATTTTTACAGCTAAATGCAGGTGATAATGGACAGTATGCTGCTTTTTCAGGACTCAACCTCAACTTGAGATTTGAACTCACAACCTAATGGTTGGTTAGAAATATGTAGCGCCTGCTGCGCCACCAGGTCTGTGGACAAACAGTGCCTTGACGTATTCCACATTTGGTTGTGTTACAGCCTGAATTCAAAATTGATTTTTTTTTTAACTCTCTCATCTACACACAATACCCCATAATGACAATGTGAAAACATGTTTTAAGAAATGTTAGCAAATGTATTGATAATTAAATACAAAAATATTTCATTTACATAAGTATTCACACACTGAGTCAATACTTTGTAGAAGCACCTTTGGCAGTGATTACAGCTGCGAGTCTTTCTGGGAAAGTCTCTAAGGTTTTTCTACACCTGGATTATTCAAAATTCTTCAAGTTCTGTCAAATTGATGGTTGATCATTGCTAGATAACCATTTCCAGGTCTTGCCATAGATTTTCAAGTAGATTTAAGTGAAAACTGTAACTCGGCCACACATTTACTGTCTGCTTGGTAAGCAACTCCAGTGTGTATTTGGCATTGTGTTATTGATTATTGTCCTGCTGAAATGTGAATTCATCTCCCAGTGTCTGGTGGAAAGCAGACTGAACCAGGTTTTTTTCTAGGATTTTGTCTGTACTTAGCTCCATTCCATTTATTTTTTATTGATTACAAGCATACCCATAAAATGATGTATCCTTAAAAATATGGAGAGCGGTACCCAGTTAAGTGTTGTTTTGGATTTTCCAAAACTAAACACTTTGAATTCAGGACAAAAAGTTAGTTGCTTTGCCACCTTTTTTGCAGGATTACTTTAGTGCGTTGTTGCAAACAGGATGCATGTTTTGGAATATTTTTATTCGTTACAGGCTTCCTTTACACTCTTTAAATTAGATTCGTTTTTTGGAGTAACTACAATGTTGTTGATCCATCCTCAGCTTTCTCCTATCACAGCCATTAAAATCTGTGACTGTTTTAAAGTCACCATAGGTGTAATGTTCGTCGTCTTCCTCTGATGAGGAGTAAGATAGATTGGACCAATTTGCAGCGTGGTAAGTGTCTGTAATTTAATAAGAAAAACTGAACACTACAAAATACAAAAGTGAGACAAACGAAACAGTCCCGTGTGGCTCAAACACGGAAAATAAACACCCACAACTCAAAAGTGAAACCAGGCTACCTAAGTATGATTCTCAATCAGGGACAACGATTGACAGCTGCCTCTGATTGAGAACCATACTAGGCCGAACACAGAAATCCCAAATTATAGAAAAATGAACATAGACAACCCACCCAACTCACGCCCTGACCATACTAAAACAAAGATATAATAACAGAACTAAGGTCAGAACGTGACAATAGACCTCATAGTGAAATCCCTGGGCAGTTTCCTTCCTGTCTGGCAATTCAGTTAGGAAGGATGCCTTTATCTTTGTAGTGACTGGGTGTACTGATACATCCTCCAAAGTGTAATTCAAAACTTCACCATGCTGAAAGGGATATTCAATGTCTACTTGTTAAATGATGATGAAATCAAATAGGTGAATCTGTGTTTGAAATTCACTGCTCAACTGAGGGATCTTACAGACAACTGTATGAATGGGGAACAGAGACTAGGTATTCTTTCAAAAATCATGTTAAACACTATTATTGCACACAGAGTGAGCCCATGCAACTTATTTTGTGACTTGTAGCACATTTTTACTCCTCAACTTATGTTGACTTGCCATAACAAAGGGGTTGAATACTTATTGAGTCAAGACATTTCAGATTTGAATTTTTAATAATTTTTAATAATTGCACTTTGACATTATGGGGTATTGTGTGCATCCCATTGCCCCCAAAAAATGTATTATTTATATTCCGGCTGTAACACAACAAATGTTGAAAAATCATGGGGGGTGAATACTATAATAGAGATTGGCAAAAATAAATTTCTGCACATTTGCCTAAAGTTGCAGTAAAAATAAAGTAATTATATACAACAACTTGTAGATGTTATTTCTATAAAAGGACAGTATGTTTCTCTATTCTGATTTAAATTACTGCAAAATCTTGAACTGTGACCACAATTGAGATGCCTTAAATGGGAGCTACACCACTAGACCTGTGAGTGTGAAAGAGATACGGCAACAGCCTTATTGTTAAGAATGTATTTCTGCACGTTGTTAAAAGTTGATCAGTATCAAGTAAATTGTTGTTCAATTATCCCCACCAACATAACACTAGCAGTACTCAAGAACACTTGACATAGAGTATACATTACATCTTTGAGGATTTTAACTTGCAACCTCTTGGTTGGGAATGAATGAATGTTTCTGCAGTGCCACTAGGTTCATACCAACAGCTAAACCATATATTAACACACAAAAAAGGCTATGCTTTAGGGTACACTACAGTGTTGTTACCTGGGGTACACAAAGTTCAAAGGTACACTTCACAGGTACACATACAAACTCACAGTTTGGTATCTTATAGGTATAATGGGACATTTTTCTATCTAATATTTAGAATATAAGGTACGGTCATCTTTGCGCATTGATAGGTGGGGGCAATGTACTGGTGGAGCTCATTAGCATATCCGGGGGATGTGGTCAGATATGTGTGTTTGTGCCAACCGTGAGTATAGCAGTTTAAGTCTTTGATGTTTATGCCAATGCAAGCAGGTAATCAAAATATTGCCAGTAACAGAAAGTAGACTTACTGCTACTAGAAGTCTTACCAGTAGATTACTGTGCCTTCACTGACTCTATTGTTGACAGCACGCACATGAATTGCTTATTGGCAGCATACTGTGAGAGTGACAGCCTATCAGAAGATTGTAGTCATGGCTTTTTTGATGTGTGGCTTAAATCAAATCAAATTTATTTATATAGCCCTTCTTACATCAGCTGATATCTCAAAGTGCTGTAAAGAAACCCAGCCTAAAACCCCAAACAGCAAGCAATGTGTAGAAGCACGGTGGCTAGGAAAAACTCCCTAGACAGGCCAAAACCTAGGAAGAAACCTAGAGAGAAACCAGGCTATGAGAGGTGGCCAGTCCTCTTCTGGCTGTGCCGAGTGGAGATTATAACAGAACATAAACAAGATGTTCAAATGTTTATAAATGGTCAAATAATAATAATCACAGTAGTTGTCGAGGGTGCAGCAAGTCAGTACCTCAGGAGTAAATGTCAGTTGGCTTTTCATTGCCGATCATTAGGAGTATCTCTACCGTTCCTGCTGTCTCTAGAGAGTTGAAAACAGCAGGTCTGGGACAGGTAGCACGTCCGGTGAACAGGTCAGGGTTCCATAGCCGCAGGCAAAACAGTTGAAACTGGAGCAGCAGCACGGCCAGGTGGACTAGGGACAGCAAGGAGTCATCATGCCAGGTAGTCCTGAGGCATGGTCCTAGGGCTCAGGTCCTCCGAGAGAGAGAGAGAGAGAGAGAGAGAATTAGAGAGAGCATACTTAAATTCACAAAGGATACCGGATAAGATAGGAGAAGTACTCCAAACTGACCCTAGCCCCCCGAAACATAGACTACTGCAGCATAAATACTGGAGGCTGAGACAGGAGGGGTCAGGAGACACTGTGGCCCCATCCGATGATACCCCCGGACAGGGCCAAACAGGAAGGATATAACCCCACCCACTTTGCCAAAGCCCCCACTTTGCCCCCAGACCACTAGAGGGATATCTTCAACCGCCAACTTACCATCCTCAGACAAGGCCGAGTATAGCCCACAAAGATCTCCGCCACGGCACAGCCAAAGGGGGGGCGCCAACCCAGACAGGAAGATCACGTCACTGACTCAACCCACTCAAGTGACGCACCCCTCCTAGGGACGGCATGAAAGAGCACCAGTAAGCCAGTGACTCAGCCCCTGTAATAGATTTAGAGGCAGAGAATCCCAGTGGAGAGAGGGCAACCTGCCAGGCATAGACAGCAAGGGTGGTTCGTTGCTCCAGAGCCTTTCCGTTCACCTTCACACTCCTGGGCCAGACTACACTCAATCATATGACACACTGAAGAGATGAGTCTTCAGTAAAGACTTCAAGGTTGAGACCGAGTCTGCGTCTCCCACATGGGTAGGCAGACCATTCCATAAAAATGGAGCTCTGTAGGAGAAAGCCTTGCCTCCAGCTGTTTGCTTAGAAATTCTAGGGACAATTAGGAGGCCTGCATCTTGTGACCATAGCGTACGTGTAGGTATGTACGGCAGGACCAAATCAGAAAGATAGGTAGGAGCAAGCCCTTGCCTTGACAGGAAGCCAGTGTAGGGAGGCTAGCACTGGAGTAATATGATCCAATTTTTTGGTTCTAGTCAGGATTCTAGCAGCCGTATTTAGCACTAACTGAGGTTTATTTAGTGCTTTTCCAGGTAGCTGGAAAGTAAAGATTTGGAGTAATCTAACCTAGAAGTAACAAAAGCATGCATGAATTTTTCTGCATCATTTTAGGACAGAAAGTTTCTGATTTTTGCAATGTTACGTAGATGGAAAAAAGCTGTCCTTGAAACAATCTTGTTATGTTCGTCAAAAGAGATTAGTGTCCAGAGTAACGCCGAGGTCCTTCACAGTTTTATTTGAGACGACTGTACAACCATCAAGATTAATTGTCAGATTCAACCGAAGATCTCTTTGTTTCTTGGGACCAAAAACAAGCATCTCTGTTTTGTCCAAGTTTAAAAGTAGAAAGTTTGCAGCCATCCACTTCCTTATGTCTGAAACACAGGCTTCTAGCGAGGGCAATTTTGGGGCTTCATCATGTTAAATTGAAATGAACAGCTGTGTGACATCCGCATAGCAGTGAAAGTTAACATTATGTTTTCGAATGACATCCTCAAGAGGTAAAATATATAGTGAAAACAATAGTGGTCCTAAAACGGAACACCAACATTTACCGTTGATTTGTCAGAGGTCAAACCATTCACAGAGACAAACTGATATCTTTCCGACAGATAAGATTAAAACCAGGCCAGAACATGTCCGTGTAGACCAATTTGGGTTTCCAATCTCTCCAAAAGAATGTGGTGATCGATGGTATCAAAAGCAGCACTAAGGTCTAGGAGCAAGAGGACAGATGCAGAGCCTCGGTCTGATGCCATTAAATTGTCATTTACCACCTTCACAAGTGCAGTCTCAGTGCTATGATGGGGTCTAAAACCAGACTGAAGCATTTCGTATACATTGTTTGTCTTCAGGAAGGCAGTAATTTGCTGCACAACAGCTTTTTCAAAAGAATTGAGAGAAATGGAAGATTCGATATAGGCCGATAGTTTTTTAAATATTTTCTGGGTCAAGGTTTGGCTTTTTCAAGAGAGGCTTTATTACTGCCACTTTTAGTGAGTTTGGTACACATCCGGTGGATAGAGAGCCGTTTATTATGTTCAACATAAGAGGTCCAAGCACAGGAAGCAGCTCTTTCAGTAGTTTCAGTAGTTCTCTTGTTGGTCATTCCAGTTAGTGTGGTGTGTTAATAAACATTAAGTCTGTACACTAAAGCACTTACAACTTGCCCTTGGACAAGATGAAAGAAGATGGTGGACAAGGAAGAAAGATGAACATATTATGAATGAATATGGGGTGGGGGAATGGAGAATGCTTCTGGAATATCTGGTGAAGGAGAAGATGGCAGATAAGAAAAAGACAAGAAAAGTGGAATATGTTTTGAGGGAATGAGAAATGAAAGATCGCACAGAACTTTTGGAAGAGCTAGAAAAGGAAAGGGAACGTGTAGAGTGAGTTGTGGTGGCAGGTGCAGTGATGACCGCCGAGAAGGAGATGAGGGAAGCGCTGTAGTGAGGGAGGTTGGAGCCAAGTTCAAAAACAGGGATATGTGTGCAGGTAGCTGAGAGATGGAACCTGAGTATGGATATAGTACCTGCAGTGAGGACCGCTGAGTTTGGGTCTCATCCATAGGATGAAAAGGATCATTCTGGCCCAGTAGGAGTGGGATTTGTGAAGAGAATGGACCCCTGCATTTTGGCTGATCCATATGTGTTGTCAGGTTGGGCGGAGAAGAGTTTGGGGACTGTTTAGTTGGTGAGAGTAACTAGGAGTGGCATAATGATGATTTATTGTGTTTCTTTAGTCCAGAGGGAGCAGTCGCCATAGGTCACATGATTAGGGACAAGAAATGTGACTTGCTTTGCTCTCCGGAGCAGGGCACCTTTGAAAGGAATGATAACGGGGTTGGCATTAATTATTGAGGAGGATCAGTTGAAGTTGAATATTCCCGGTGTCTGTGGCGCATGCCGTTTGGTGAGACGCAGATGTTGTGGATAGCGTGGGGAAACGGAGAAGACATTGTCTTTCCTGCTGAGTTTTAATGTTGTCTTTGCCAGACAAGGTCAAGTTAGGAAGTGTAAGTTATCCCGTGAGAGCTTTTGTTCCGAAAATACTACAGTGTTTTAAACATGTTGCAGTAGGAGGGAGTTTGGGAGGGAGATTCCTAGATGTGAGAAGTGTGCAGGAGGGCATGAGACAAAGGAATGTGTAGTATCAGTGGAGAAAGTTCTGCGTGTTAGTTGTAGGGGTTGAGGTTGCCAGGGTTAGAGTGGTACAGGAAGTGTTCTAGCAGTGAAAAGAGTGAGTGAGAGGATTCCTGTAAGTAGGCAGAGACAGAGGGAGAGGGATGGGGAAAATATTTGCTCCAGTAAGGTGGGCTTTTTAGCATTCATAGCCATGGTTGTCAATTGTATTACAGAAATTAATCGGAATTCACAGAAAATAAAGGTTGTGGAGGCAGTGGCTGAGAAGTACTTGGGATTTCGAGGATTTACTGCAGAACATTTACATGCGGAGTTGAGTGGTGTCCTCTCAGACTGCTCTGGAGTAGGTTTAGATAGGGTTAAATAGTGAAAGTGGTTGGTGTTTTGGTTTTGAGAGGGCTAATAGTTGGCAGGGCAATTTTGTATTACTGTATCAATAATTGTATGTGTGTATGCACCTAAAAGTTTGATGCGACCCGCCAAACAAATCTTAAAGAAGAAGAAGAACTTTGTACACTGTCAGTTCTGCAGTTTTGTCAATGGCTGACGTGATGTGCATGTGATGCCAAAAAATATATTTAATTTATAGCTAGTCAACATGGAATACACACTTTCCTACCAAACCATCAGGTCAGTGAGTGTGATGGATAAAGTTACAGTAAGTTACTTTGAATTTTACAATGACTAACTTGTATGTATACTGAGCAAAAATATAAACACAACATGTAAGGTGTTGGTCCCATGTTTCCTGAGCTGAAATAAAAGAAACCAGTAATTTTCCATACTCACAAAAAGTTTATTTCTCTCAAGTGTTGTGCACAAATTTGTTTACATCCCTGTTCGTGAGAATTTCTAATTTGCCAAGATAATCCATCCACCTGACAGGTGTGGCATATCAAGAAACTGATTAAGCAGCATGATCATTACACAGGTGCACATTGTGCTGGGGACAATGAAATGTCACTCTAAAATGTGCAGTTCTGTCACACAAGACAATGTCGCAGATGTCTCAAGTTTTGAGGGATTGCAGGAATGTCCACCAGAACTGTTGTCAGAGAATTTAACGTTAATTTCTCTACCATAAGCCGCCTCCAACATTGTTTTAGAGAATTTGGCAGTACCTCCAACCTGCCTCAAAACCACAGACCATAGGGCATCCAGTGCAATGCAGTGTTTGAGGCGACACTACACATCCGGGTTCGATCCCGGGCTGTGTCGCAGCCCGCCGCGATGGGAGACCCATGAGGTGACACACAATTGGCCCAGCATGGTCCATGTTTGGAGAAGGTTTGGCTGTGGCGGGCCGGGCGCATGCAAGCTGACTCTGGTCGGCAGCTGGACGGTGTTTCCTCCGACACATTTGTGTGGCTGGCCTCCAGGGTAAGCGAGCAGTATGGCTTGGCAGGGTTGTGTTTCTAAGGATGCATGGCTCTTGACCTTTGCATCGTCCGAGTCCGTACGGGAGTTGCAGCGATGGGGCCAGACTGCAACGACCAATTGGATATCACGAAATTGGAGAGAAAAAAGAGCACAATATTATTTTTTTAACACAGACCACGTGTAACCATGCCAGCCCAGGACCTGTACATCTGGCTTCTTCACCTGCGGGATCATTTGAGACCAGCTACCCGGACAGCTGATGAAATGGAGAATTTCTGCACAAACTGTCAGAAACTGTCTCAGGGAAGCTCAGCTGCATGATCGTCGTCCTCACCAGGGTCTTAACCTGACTGCAGTTTGGGGTCGTAACTGACTTGAAAAGAGTGCCCCATGCTGGCGGTGGGGTTATGGTATGGGCAGACATAAGCTACAGACAATGAACAGAATTGCATTTTATCGATCGCAATTTGATTCCACAGAGATACGACATCCCGAGGCCCATTGTTGTGCCATTCATCCGCCGCCATCACTTCATGTTTCAGCATGATAATACACAGCCCCATGTCGCAAGGATCTTTACTCAATTACTAGAAGATGAAAAAATGTCCCAGTTCTTCCATGGCCTGCTTACTCACTAGACATGTCACCCATTGAGCACGTTTGGGATGCTCTGGATCGACGTGCATAACAGCGTGCATGACAGCCCACCAAAATACAGCAACTTTGCACAACTATTGAAAAGCAGTGGGACAACATTCCACAGGTCACAATCAACAGCCTAATCAACTCTTTGCGAAGGAAATGTGTCGCGCTACATAAGGCAAATGGTTGTCACACCAGATACTGACTAGTTTTCTGATCCGCCCACTACATTGACCAACAGATGCATATCTGTATTCCCAATCATGTGAAATCAATGGATTAGGGCCTAATGAATATAATTCAAATGACTGATTTCCTTATAATAACTGTAACTCAGTGAAATATTTGAAATTGTTGCAGTTTGCCTTTATATTATTGTTCAGAGTAGTTGACTGTAAGTTATTGAAAATTAAACATTAACTTCCTGTGAACCAGCTTCCATTAAGCTACTGGAAAATGCACAGTAGTTAATTATTATAATTACTAGTGGAAAAGAGTCTATCATCCCTGAGCTTCCCACATGCTGACCTCAGCATTTTTGGCAATGAAATGTAATAACAAAACATCATGTATAAATAGCAATTTATTAATGTTTTTTTTTACTCTACAATTTGTTGACAAGCATGATAGCTGTACTTTTAGTTTATGGATGTGCAGCTTGTTTTCCATTAGCCAATTGCCATTTCACAACTGGTAAATTCCCACCTCCCACATGGTTACAAATGCAGCTTTATATGTAATATTTTGGGTAGGAAAATGTACCAATACACTAGATAATCACACATGTACCCTAAAATCAAATCAAATCAAATGTATTTATATAGCCCTTCGTACATCAGCTGATATCTCAAAGTGCTGTACAGAAACCCAGCCTAAAACCCCAAACAGCAAGCAATGCAGGTGTAGAAGCAAAATGTACTGACCAGTACCATGTGTGTTTATAGGTGTATATTTGACCTTATGTGTACCTATCTAAAGACTGTTGACATCTAGTGGAAGCCATAGGAACTGCAATCTGGGAGGACTTTACCTTATAATAAAAGTGGTAGCCATTGATTTTTTTTTTGGGGGGGGGGGGGTTTGTCCTTGGGGTTTCGCCTGCCATATCAGTTATGTTACACTCACAGACATCATTTTAACAGTTTTAGAAACTATAGAGTGTTTTCTATCCAAATCGACCAATTATATGCATATCCTAGCTTCTGGGCCTGAGTAACAGGCAGTTTACTTTGGGCACGCTTTTCATCCTGACATCAGAACACTGCCCCCTACCCAAGAAAGGTTAATAAGCCACTTACTTTGGTAGGAACGCACACATGTCCAAAGTTATTATTAGTAGTGAAGGCAATGTGCCGGCTCAATAAAGCCTGAATTACATTGTTTTCTTGTACCATCTTTTTAATGATATCCAAGTATTTTCCCATCGCTGAGACTCCCCTATGGACCTGGGAGAGGCGAAGGTCGAGAGCCATGCATCCACCTAAACACGACGCTGCCAAGCCACACTGCTTCTTGACACACTGCTTTCTTAACCCAAAAGCCAGCCACACCAATGTGTTGGAGAAAACACTGTCCAGCTGGAAACCAACTCAGCTTGCAGGTTCCCGGCCCACCACAAAGAGTCGCTAGAGCACAATGGGACAATAAAATCCCGACCAGTCAAACCCTTCCCTAAACCTGACGACATTGGGAACCACCTTTTAAAAAAAAAAATATTTAACCTTTATTTAACCAGGTAGACAAGTTGAGAACAAGTTCTCATTTACAATTGCGACCTGGCCAAGATAAAGCAAAGCAGTTCGACAGATACAACGACACAGTGTTACACATGGAGTAAAACAAACATACAGTCAATAATACAGTATAAACAAGTCTATATACGATGTGAGCAAATGAGGTGAGAAGGGAGGTAAAGGCAAAAAAAGGCCATGGTGGCAAAGTAAATACAATATAGCAAGTAAAACACTGGAATGGTAGATTTGCAATGGAAGAATGTGCAAAGTAGAAATAAAAATATTGGGGTGCAAAGGAGCAAAATTAATTAATTAATTAATTAAATACAGTAGGGAAAGAGGTAGTTGTTTGGGCTAAATTATAGGTGGGCTATGTACAGGTGCAGTAATCTGTGAGCTGCTCTGACAGTTGGTGCTTAAAGCTAGTGAGGGAGATAAGTGTTTCCAGTTTCAGAGATTTTTGTAGTTCGTTCCAGTCATTGGCAGCAGAGAACTGGAAGGAGAGGCGGCCAAAGAAAGAATTGGTTTTGGGGGTGACTAGAGAGATATACCTGCTGGAGCGTGTGCTACAGGTGGGAGATGCTATGGTGACCAGCGAGCTGAGATAAGGGGGGACTTTACCTAGCAGGGTCTTGTAGATGACATGGAGCCAGTGGGTTTGGCGACGAGTATGAAGCGAGGGCCAGCCAACGAGAGCGTACAGGTCGCAATGGTGGGTAGTATATGGGGCTTTGGTGACAAAACGGATTGCACTGTGATAGACTGCATCCAATTTGTTGAGTAGGGTATTGGAGGCTATTTTGTAAATGACATCGCCAAAGTCGAGGATTGGTAGGATGGTCAGTTTTACAAGGGTATGTTTGGCAGCATGAGTGAAGGATGCTTTGTTGCGAAATAGGAAGCCAATTCTAGATTTAACTTTGGATTGGAGATGTTTGATATGGGTCTGGAAGGAGAGTTTACAGTCTAACCAGACACCTAAGTATTTGTAGTTGTCCACGTATTCTAAATCAGAGCCGTCCAGAGTAGTGATGTTGGACAGGCGGGTAGGTGCAGGTAGCGATCGGTTGAATTTAGTTTTACTTGTATTTAAGAGCAATTGCAGGCCACGGAAGGAGAGTTGTATGGCATTGAAGCTTGCCTGGAGGGTTGTTAACACAGTGTCCAAAGAAGGGCCAGAAGTATACAGAATGGTGTCATCTGCGTAGAGGTGGATCAGAGACTCACCAGCAGCAAGAGCGACCTCATTGATGTATACAGAGAAGAGAGTCTGTCCAAGAATTGAACCCTGTGGCACCCCCATAGAGTCTGCCAGAGGTCCGGACAGCAGACCCTCCGATTTGACACACTGAACTATATCAGAGAAGTAGTTGGTGAACCAGGCGAGGCAATCATTTGAGAAACCAAGGCTGTCGAGTCTGCCGATGAGGATGTGGTGATTGACAGAGTCGAAAGCCTTGGCCAGATCAATGAATACAGCTGCACAGTAATGTTTCTTATCGATGGCGGTTAAGATATCGTTTAGGACCTTGAGCGTGGCTGAGGTGCACCCATGACCAGCTCTGAAACCAGATTGCATAGCAGAGAAGGTATGGTGAGATTCAAAATGGTCGGTAATCTGTTTGTTGACTTGGCTTTCGAAGACCTTAGAAAGACATGGTAGGATAGATATATGTCTGTAGCAGTTTGGGTCAAGAGTGTCGCCCCCTTTGAAGAGGGGGATGACCGCAGCTGCTTTCCAATCTTTGGGAATCTCAGACGACACGAAAGAGAGGTTGAACAGGCTAGTAATAGGGGTGGCAGATCATTTTAGAAAGAAAGGGTCCAGATTGTCTAGCCCGGCTGATTTGTAGGGGTCCAGATTTTGCAGCTCTTTCAGAACATCAGCTGAACGGATTTGGGAGAAGGAGAAATGGGGAAGGCTTGGGCGAGTTGCTGTTGGGGGTGCAGTGCTGTTGACCAGGGTAGGAGTAGCCAGGTGGAAAGCATGGCCAGCCGTAGAAAAATGCTTATTGAAATTCTCAATTATGGTGGATTTATCAGTGGTGACAGTGTTTCCTATCTTCAGTGCAGTGGGCAGCTGGGAGGAGGTGTTCTTATTCTCCATGGACTTTACAGTGTCCCAGAACTTTTTTGAGTTAGTGTTGCAGGAAGCAAATTTCTGTTTGAAAAAGCTAGCCTTGGCTTTTCTAACTGCCTGTGTATAATGGTTTCTAGCTTCCCTGAACAGCTGCATATCACGGGGGCTGTTCGATGCTAATGCAGAACGCCATAGGATGTTTTTGTGTTGGTTAAGGGCAGTCAGGTCTGGGGAGAACCAAGGGCTATATCTGTTCCTGGTTCTAAATTTCTTGAATGGGGCATGTTTATTTAAGATGGTTAGGAAGGCATTTTTAAAGAATATCCAGGCATCCTCTACTGACGGGATGAGATCAATATCCTTCCAGGATACCCCGGCCAGGTCGATTAGAAAGGCCTGCTCGCTGAAGTGTTTCAGGGAGCGTTTTCCAGTGATGAGTGGAGGTCGTTTGACCGCTGACCCATTACGGATGCAGGCAATGAGGCAGTGATCGCTGAGATCTTGGTTGAAGACAGCAGAGGTGTATTTAGAGGGCAAGTTGGTTAGGATGATATCTATGAGGGTGCCCGTGTTTAAAGGCTTTGGGGAGGTACCTGGTAGGTTCTTTGATAATTTGTGTGAGATTGAGGGCATCAAGTTTAGATTGTAGGATGGCTGGGGTGTTAAGCATGTTCCAGTTTAGGTCGCCTAGCAGCACGAGCTCTGAAGATAGATGGGGGGCAATCAGTTCACATATGGTGTCCAGAGCACAGCTGGGGGCAGAGGGTGGTCTATAGCAGGCGGCAACGGTGAGAGACTTGTTTTTAGAGTGGTGGATTTTTAAAAGTAGAAGTTCAAATTGTTTGGGTACAGACCTGGATAGTAGGACAGAACTCTGCAGGCTATCTTTGCAGTAGAATGCAACACCGCCCCCTTTGGCAGTTCTATCTTGTCTGAAAATGTTGTCGTTTGGAATTAAAATTTCTGAATTTTTGGTGGTCTTCCTAAGCCAGGATTCAGACACAGCTAGAACATCCGGGTTGGCAGATTGTGCTAAAGCAGTGAATAGAACAAACTTAGGGAGGAGGCTTCTAATGTTAACATGCATGAAACCAAGGCTATTACGGTTACAGAAGTCGTCAAAAGAGAGCGCCTGGGGAATAGGAGTGGAGCTAGGCACTGCAGGGCCTGGATTCACCTCTACATCGCCAGAGGAACATAGGAGGAGTAGAATAAGGGCGCGGCTAAAAGCAATAAGAATTGGTCGTCTAGAACATCTGGAACAGAGAGTAAAAGGAGGTTTCTGGGGGCGATAAAATAGCATCAAGGTATAATGTACAGACAAAGGTATGGTAGGATGTGAATACAGTGGAGGTAAACCAAGGTATTGAGTGATGAAGAGAGAGATATTGTCTCTAGAAACATCATTGAAACCAGGAGATATCATTGCATGTGTGGGTGGTGGAACTAATAGGTTGGATAAGGTATAGTGAGCAGGACTAGAGGCTCCACAGTGAAATAAGACAATAAATACTAACCAGAACAGCAATGTACAAGGCATATTGACATTAAGGAGAGGCATGCTTAGTCGAGTGATCAAAAGGGTCCGGTGAGTGGAGAGGTTGGTTGGGGGTCAAGGCGATTTAGACAGCTAGCCCGGCCATCGGTAGCAAGCTAGCATAGGATGGAGGTCTGTTATTAGCCACCTCTTGCGTTCCGTCAGTAGATTAGTGGGGTTCCGTGTGGTAGAGGGGATTAATCCAAATCACACAACAACAACAAAAATAAAAACAATAGATATAGTTATAGAGGCCCAAGAAGAAAACATAATAATAATAATAATAAAAATAAATTGTCCGATTGTCTATTCAGATAGCAGCCGATAAGACAGCTAACGGTTAGCAGGCCACAGATGGGCGTTCAGGTAACGTCGCGACGGAGGAGCCAGCCGGATAACTCCTTCGGGTAGATAACGTCGGCAGTCCATTTGGGACCTCACGGGTCTCCCAGTCACAGCCGGCTGTGACACAACCTGGGATTGAACCCAGGTCTGTATTGACACATCAAGCACCTCATTAGACTACTGCACCACTTTGGAGACTATAATGTCTCAAACTTAAATTGTCCGCAACAGTGACAGGGCTACTTCTAAGTGAATTAATGAGGAGGCAGAACACACCTCTTCTTAGAAAATAATTTGAAATTGAAACATAGCCCATAGATAATTAGCAGGCAGCATGTCTTGGTTTGGGGGCAGCGTGGGTTAGCTGTCCTGTTGCGTAACAATCACATGTTGTAATAGTCAGTGTTTTCTTACATCAAACGCATAAAAAAACTCTCGCTATGGCGAGAGACAATCCAAAGAAAAACCAACCAGATTTTAAAAAATTGAGAGACCATCCTCTCAAGAGAAAGGTAATATTGAAAATTAGCTCCCTGGGTGCAATTCCTATGGCTTCCACTGGGTGTCAGCAGTCTATTTTCAAGGTATTCAGGCATGTAACTTCAAAATCAAATAAGAAATATCAGTTTTAGTAGAAGGACACAGTCTTGGAAATGCATGTTTGGGCGCGCCATGAAGACATTACGCACCTGCTAAAATCAGTTTCCTATTTAACATACCTCCTTACAAAATAAATATTATAGTTTGATTATATTTTAGGAGTAAATAGAAATGTATTTTGACTTGGTGAAACATGTTTTCGGATTACTTTCTCTGCAAGTTGAACGAGTGGATTTATCAAATCGATGGTGCCAACCAAACTGACTTTTTGGGGTATAAAGAAGAATTTCATCTAACAAAACGACACTACATGTTATAGCTGGGACCCTTTGGATGAAAAATGAGAGGAAGATTTTCAAAAAGTAAGTAAGTGAATATTTCATCGTTAAATGTGAAAGTACGAAACCTGTGTGGTGGAAAAATATTATGAGGTGGGGCGCCGTCCTCAAACAATCTCATGGCATGTTTTCGCTGTAATAGCTACTGTAAATCGGACACTGCAGTTATATTAACAAGCATTGAACCTTTCAGCCGATAAAAGATACTGTTGAATTCTGAAGTTTACATACACCTTAGCCAAGTACATTTAAACTCAGTTTTTCACAACTCCTGACATTTAATCCTAGTAAAAATTCCCTGTTCTACGTCAGTTAGGATCACCACTTTATTTAGAAAATGTGAAATGTAAGAATAATAGGAGTGAGAATGATTTATTTCAGCTTTTCTTTCTTTCATCACATTCCCAGTGTGTCAGAAGTTTACATACACTCAATTAGTATTTAGTAGCGTTGCCTTTAAATTGGGTCAAATGTTTCGTGTAGCCTTCCACAAGCTTCTCACAATAAGTTGGGTGAATTTTGCCCCATTCCTCCTGACAGAGCTGCTGTAACTGAGTCCGGTTTGTATGCCTCCTTGCTCACACACGCTTTTTCAGTTCTGCCCACAAATCTTTTATAGGATTGAGGTCAGGGCTTTGTGATGGCCACTCCAATACCTTGACTTTGTCCTTGAGCCATTTTGCCACAACTTTGGAAGTATAGTTGGTGTCATTGTCCGTTTGGAAGACCCATTTGCGACAAAGCTTTATCTTCCTGACTGATGTCTTGAGATGTTTCTTTAATATATCCACATAATTTTCCTACCTCACAATGCCTTCTATTTTGTGAAGTGCACCAGTCCCTCCTGCAGCAAAGCACCCCAACAACATGATGCTGCCACCCTCGTGCTTCACGGTAGGGATGGTGTTCTTCAGCCTGCAAGTCTCCCACTTTTTCCTCCAAACATAGCAATGGTCATTATGGCCAAACAGTTCTATTCCTGTTTCATCAGACGAGAGAACATTTCTCCAAAAAGTACGATCTTCATCCCCATGTGCAGTTGCAAACCGTAGTCTGGCTTTTTGTATGAGTTGGGATTATGCCGGTTCATATGCCGGTTCATTGTTTAGCCAGCTACCTAGCTAGCTACATGTTTAAACTAAAGACTCCACTTCGGCCGGATTATTACATGACCCATCAAATTAGCCAGGTGTGTATGGGGGTGATTACAGCCATCTATTGTATTTCATGAACATGTGTACATGTCTAGACAATAGTGACCCATCCACTTAGTTAGATGTGGCTGGGGGTGATTATAGCATTTCCTTCACATGACCCATCAATTTAGTGTGTTGGGTAAGTGTCATCTAATAATGATAAAATATTTTTATCTGGACACTCTATTTTTGATTTTGCTACTAAGCAAATAACCATTTCACTGTACCGTTAACACCTCCTATATCCTGTGCAAACAAGGTTTTATTTGTTATAGTGCATGTTTACCGTATGGCCTCACATGTAAATTCTTAAAGAGATGGGTGAGGCTAAGTCTTAAGAGGGTGTGAACGATGCTGAATGGGTGTAGACAAAGGAGAGCTCTCCAGTAGGTGTACAGTGCCAAAACGTTCAAGGGCCATTTTCTCAAAAGTTACAAGTTAATCCATTTTCAAAGCAGAATTACTTTCCCATTGTTCCTCAACTGCAGTGTATGATATACCATTTTCTAGCCTTTACTAGTCTCTACTTTTATTCAATGTAAAAAACACAATTTCAAATTTTGCTACATAAGACCGAATCGAGACGGTCAGTCACATATGTTGAACCACATGAAAAAAAATCACGATTTCACACATTTGGAAACAATGTAAAAACATATTTTTGGAACACTTCATGTTATATTTTACCTGTAAAGACATGCTTTTGGAATACATTACATGTGACATTTTACATGTGAAAACATGTTATTGCTGTTCAGCTAAAGTATGACACCACCTGGGATTTGAACTAACAACCTCTGGATTTGAGGTGCACTGTATGTGTGAGAGTGTGTGTGTGCATGCAGGTGTTTGTGTGTGTCTGTAATAATACCTCCCCTGTCATAGGGGAGCAGTGTGCGAGAGTGATATGTACTGTTTTCTCCACAGCTTAGATAATAAATTGGGAGGCTCACTGAGGGGCCTGAGGAGAACAAACACGCATTATAAACCACCGTCATGTCAAACACCAATAAACTTGCCAGACATTTTGTGTGTGTGTGGGTGCATGCCTGCGTGCGTGCGTGTGAACAAACACGCATGTCACACATCAATAAACTTGCCATATTCACCTTCTAAGCTTCAGAGAAGTATTGGTATTTCAGTGGTAGAACAAAGATTAGGTTGTTTGGATAACCCCAGTGGTTCTGAGGGGATTTCTAATGGTGATGTATTTTGTTCCGAATACAATTGCTCCGTGGACATCGAGAACACCTTATTTCTCAAAAACCACAAACTTTTATGGAAAGATGGCTTCTCAATCTGTTGGGAAATAGTTATTCCTTAGTTAAATTAGATCGATAGCCAGACAGAGTTACAGGCAGATAAACAAAGACAGAGCAAAACTAGAGTTTGGTACAAGCAGAGTTAGAGAGACTATAGTTGGAGATATTAATTAACTGAAACATTCTCGATCGTTGATTTCTCTTGGCTGTTGTTGTTTAATTAGCTTATGTTGCTGGAGATGAGTCCTTAAATGGAACACCCGCCTCTTATTCAACACACACACACACGCATGCCTCTCTCTCATTAAATACCAATGGGACAAGAGTGGATGAGAGTCAGTAATTAGCTTGTTAGCCAGAGATGAGCTGCATCACAAATGGCACCCTATTCCCTAACGCTGAAAGTGTCAAATGTACACTATTGTCAGTAAACATGAGTCCCACTGTACTGATGTTAAAATAACACGTTTGAAAGTGTTAAAGGTTTAACTCTATTGCAGTGTTCCCCATTTGACTCTCAAAATGTTCAAAGGAGCTCGAATGTGGTGTTTGCATAGCTCTACTCTAATATGCAACACCTACAGTGTAAAACATAACACTTGATATAGAGTAAACTGGACACACTTTGCTTAGTGTGGATCTTTGTGGGCTATACTCGGCCTTGTCTCAGGATGGTAAGTTGGTGGTTGAAGATATCCCTCTGGTGGTGTGGGGGCTGTGCTTTGGCAAAGTGGGTGGGGTGGGGTGGGGTTATATCCTTCCTGTTTGGCCCTGTCCGGTGGTATCATCGGATGGGGCCACAGTGTCTCCTGACCCCTCCTGTCTCAGCCTCCAGTATTTATGCTACAGTAGTTTATGTGTCGGGGGGCTAGGGTCAGTTTGTTATATCTGGAGTATGTATCCTGTCCTATCCGGTGTCCTGTGTGAATTTAAGTATGCTCTCTCTAATTCTCTCTTTCTTTCTCTCTCTCGGAAGACCTGAGCCCTAGGACCATGCCTCAGGACTACCTGGCATGATGACTCCTTGCTGACCCCAGACCACCTGGCTGTGCTGCTGCTCTAGCTTCAACTGTTCTGCCTGTGATTATTAGTATTTGACCATGCTGGTCATTTATGAACATTTGAACATCTTGGCCATGTTCTGTTATAATCTCCACCCGGCACAGCCAGAAGAGGACTGGCCACCCACATAGCCTGGTTCCGCTCTAGGTTTCTTCCTAGGTTTTGGCCTTTCTAGGGAGTTTTTCCTTGCCACCGTGCTTCTACACCTGCATTGCTTGCTATTTGGGATTTGAGGCTGGGTTTCTGTACAGCACTTTGAGAAATCAGCTGATGTATGAAGGGCTACATAAATACATTTGATTTGACTTGGTTACACTTTCTCATTGTAAGAAATTAACACCTGCAGATTTACAGCAAATCATTTTGGGCTGTTTTAGCACTAGGGCGTAAAGTCTATTCACAATTTTCATAGGTTGCCTTTTCATGGTAGTTAAATTCTTTACTTTTAAAGGCCTGGGTCTTTCACCCAAGTGAGTTTTATGGTAAACGTTATTATGAAAATTAAGCTATGACAATATATTACATATATCAAAGCCTTAATAGCCTAGTTTTACCTTAACACAGTGGTGTTAGTAAACTCCTGGTGTACAGGCCACATTAGTCATGCAAATCACATTATGTTGAGTTGCAAAGGAATGTGTAATTCCTATTCAAATCCAGCCAATTAGAATTCAATAGAAATTTTTATTAAGTGACTTCATATAGTTAAAACACGACCTAAACCATTGAAACCGGAACAACCATTTCAGTAACGGGTGCAATAAATATATCTAACTGAATGCAGTAGTTTAGAAACATTTATGTTATTTATCTTTGTGTAGCATAAGATGAATCAATCAATGTATATGCAAAAAGCTCTTCCCGCAGCAGAGCATGCTGGGAAATATGATTGTAATGGGGTGTGGTTTTGATGGGACTTTTTTACTCTCCACAGTGTAAAACAATACCTTTGGTTATTAACACTAACACTGGGGGGTATTTTACCCACTAAATGTTAATTTCACTATTACAGAGTGAATTTACCTCCTGAATCAACACTAAAAATGTTACACTTAAAAATTAACACTGGTCAATTTGCTGTGTACAGAGCAAATTCTTCAGTGTTAAAAAACTAAACAAATTAACACTGTGTTAAATAAATACTGAAAGTGTTGAGTCTGTGGAACCATATAGACACCAGAACAGTGTTAAATTAACACACTGCTAAGTGTAAAGCTTTATTCAAATATTTCCCAGAGTGCCTTGTCTTTCAAGAAAATTGTAAAGGTACCGATCTATTTGTTAGTGACAAAGACATGGTTGTTGCATACATCCATTTTCATTCCTATTGACTTCACAAAGTAAGATCATAAGTGAATATGTCTCATAGTTTAGTCTTCCTAACCCTGGCAGTCATTCTGAATACAGGTTGCAGATGAAAAAACATTCCAAAAGTTGGATATCCCCACACTGGCTGGATTCCAATAGGAACTACACATCACTTTGCAAGCCAGCCTAATGTGACTTTCAGGCCTGATGTGGCCTGTAAACCACACGTTTCAGGCCATAATTGTATTGCACTCTCAGAAAAAAGGTTAAGATGTGTTCCTGAAGGGATACAAACACTTATCACTGTATGGGTACCCTGTAAGGTTTTCCATTGTACCCCAGTTCATACCTCAGGCCACATCAGGCCTGCAAGTAGGTTGAACAATTTCAGGTGACTTTCCCAAAATTGGTTTTCCTGCTTCCGTGTTAAGGAAACTAATTTCTGGAAAATTGCAACCCTACCTGCAAATCACATTACGCCGGCTTGCAAAGTGATGTGTAATTCCTATTGGAAACCAGACAGATATTCAACCATTGGAATTTTTATTCACCTGCAACCAGCATTCAGAATGAGTGCTATATTTAGGAAAGTAAGTCTTCTTCTTCAATGAAGTTTAATGGTGCCTGGCATTCAATAAATGTTGCATTACTGCCACTTACCAGAATGGAGTATAACGCCCTTATACATTGCTTGAAAATACAAATAAATCAACAAATACCCTACCATCTAACCCTACACTCACTAAAAACCCACCACCCTACTCCAATATTTAAATCTATCTAGCCCTACGGACGGGGCACCACCACTCAACACACCCTGTAAATATTCTGATGTCATGTCTCATACACCCAAATACCTGTCTGCAGCTGCCACCACAACCTACATTTTCTGTGACTTACGTTCCATCCCTGCAGTACAGTTGTTAACCATTACTATAAATGCAAACAAATCTAAACTTACTGAAGCATATATCACTTGTCGGCCTATCCCTCTGTACTGGTTCAGATCTACTACTCACACCACTCCTCTTAGGATCCCTCCCCCTTGACCCATCTTCCTCTACTTGGATGGCTCCGGAAGAAATGGCTGCTGTTTTATGGGCTCCTAACTAATTGTGCTATTGCGCGTGTTTTTTTGTGTAATTTGTAACTTATTTTGTACATAATGTTTCCGCTACCGTCTCTTATGACCGAAAAAAGCTTCTGGATATCATGACAGCGACTACTCACCTCGTACTGGACGAAGATGTTTCCTTTAACGAATCGGATGGGAAATAATTTATTTCAGACACCCGACAAGGGCCAAATCCCCGTCATTCGCATGAAGAAGAGGCGGAGATATTGGGGACATAGGTCGGGGTGCTTTGTAAGGATCCAACGGAGAGTGAGGTATCCCCCTCTACCATCAGTCCTATTAGCCAACGTGTAATCATTGGATAACAAAATGGATGAGATCTGATCAGGACTATCCTACCAACAGGACATTAAAAACTGTAAAACTGTAAAGTTGTGGCTGAAAAATGTAATGGATAATCTACAGCTAGCGGCGTTTTCAGGCCATCGGCAAGATAGAACAGATGCCTCCGGTAAGACAAGGGGTAGCAGTCTGTGTCTATTAGTAAATAACAGCTAGTGCACAAAATCTAATATTAAGGAAATCTTGAGGTTTTGCCTGCCTGAGGTAGAGTATCTCATGATAAGCTGAAGACCACATTATTAACCAAGAGAGTTTTCATCTATATTTTTTGTAGTGGTCTATTTACCACCACAAACTGAGGCTGGCACTAAGACGGCACTCAACAAGCTGTATAAGGCCATAAGCAAACAAGAAAATGCTCATCCAGACATTAATGCAGGGAAACTTAAATCCGTTTGACCTAATTTCTTCCAGCATGTTAAATGTGCAACCAGAGGAAAAAAACTCTAGACCACCTTTACTCCACACACAGAGATGCGTACAAAGCTCTCCCTCACCCTCCATTTGGCAAATCTGACCATAACTCTATCCTCCTGATTCCTGCTTACAAGCAAAAACTAAAGCAGGAAGTACCAGTGACTCACTCAATAAGGAAGTGGTCAGATGACGCAGATAATAAGCTACAGGACTGTTTTGCTAGCACTGACTGGAATATGTTTGGGGATTCTTCCGATGGCATTGAGGAGTACACCACATCAGTCATTGGCTTCATGAAAAAGTGCTTAGATGACATTGTCCCCATAGTACATACCCCAACCAGAAGCCATGGATTACAGGCAACATCCGCACTGAGCTAAAGGGTAGAGCTGCCTCTTTCAAGAAGCGGGACTCTAACCCGGAAGCTTACAAGAAATTCCGCTATGCCCTCCGACGAACCATCAAACAGGCAAAGCGTCAATATAGGACTAAGATTGAATCGTACACTTGTCGGATGTTGCAGGGCTTGCAAACCATTATGGACTACCAAGGGAAACACAGCCGCTAGCTGCCCAGTGACACGAGCCTACCAGACGAGCTAAATGCCTTTTATGCTCGCTTCGAGGCAAGCGACACTAAAGCATGCATGAGAGCATCAGCTGTTCTCGACGACTGTGTGATCACGCTTTCCGTCGCAGATGTGAGTAAGACCTTTAAACAGGTCAACATTCACAAGGCCACAGGGCCAAGCGGATTACCAGGACGTGTTCTCCGAGCATACGGTGACCAAATGGCAAGTGTCTTCACTGACTTTTTCAACCTGTCCCTGACCTAGTCTGTAATACCAACATGTTTCAAGCAGACCACCATAGTCCCTGTGCCCATGAACACAAAGGTGACCTGCCTAAATGACTATCGACCTGTGGCACTCACATCTGTAGCCATGAAGTGCTTTGAAAGGCTGGTCATGGCTCACATCAACACCATTATCCCAGACCTACTCTGCTCTACACTGCCCTTTCCCACCTGGACAAAAGGAACACCTACGTGAGAATGCTATTCATCGACTACAGCACAGCGTTCAACACCATAATGCCCACAAAGCTCATCACTAAGCTAAATACCCTGGGACAAAACACCTCCCTCTGCAACTGGATCCTGGACTTCCTGACGGACCGCCCCCAGGTGGTAAGGGTACATATCAAAACATCTGCCACACTGATCCTCAACACAAGGATCCCTCAGGGGTGCGTGCTCAATCCCCTCATGTACTCCCTGTTCACCCATGAATGCATGGCCAAGCACGACTCAATCACCATCATAAAGTTAGATGATGACACAACAGTGGAAGGCCTGATCACTGACAAAAATTTGACAACCTATAGGGAGGAGGTCAGAGACCTGGCAGTGTGGTGCCAGGATAACAGCCTCTCCCTCAACGTGATCAAGACAAAGTAGATGATGATTGAGCTCGGCCCGATTCTCATCAACGGGGCTGTAGTGGAGCAGGTTCGACACCAAGTTCCTTGGTTTCCACATCACCAACAAACTATCATGGTCCAAACACACCAAGACAGTCGTGACGAGAGCACGACAACTCCTATTCCCCCTCAGGAGACTGAAAAGATTTGGCATGGGTCTTCTGCACCATCGAGAGCATCCTGACTGGTTGCATCACCGCCTGGTATGGCAACTGCTCAGCCTCCGACTGCAAGGCACTACAGATGGTAGTGTGTATGGCCCAGTACATCACTGGGGGAAAGCTTCCCGCCATCCAGAACCCCTATACCAGGAGGTGTCAGGGGAAGATCCCAAAAATTGCCAAAGACTCCAGCCACCCTAGTCATAGACTGTTCTCTTTGCTACCACATGGCAAGCGGTACCAGAGTGCCAAATCTAGGTCCAAAAGACTTCTTGACAGTTTATATCCCCAAACCCCCCAGGTGAACAGCTAATCAAATGGCTACCCAAACTATTTGCATTGTCCCCATCCCACCCCCCATTTTTATGCTGCTGCTACTCTGCCTATTATCCAAGCATAGTCACTTTACCTCTATCTACATAAATATACAACACATTATTGACTCATTGACTGTACCGGCAGCTACTGTATACAGCCTGCTACTGTTGTTTAATTTTTTATTACATTTTATTTTCATATTTTATATTTTTTACTTCAGTTTGTTTTAGTAAATACTTTAAGACTTTTTCAAATGTAAACAGCATTGTTGGTTAAAGGCTTGTAAGTAAGCATTTCACTGTAAGGAATGTTGTATTCGGCGCAAGTGACAAATACAATTTGATTTGATTTGTTGTCTGCCACAGCATACAAATGTTGTGTGGAGACTAGATAAAGAATTTCAACTGGAACAAATATTTCAGTGACGTGTGCAAAAAAAAATCAAACTACCTGATTGTATTAGTTTAGAAAAATGTATGTTATTTATTGTTGAGTAGCATAAGATTAATCAATCAATCAATGCACAAACAAATATTGAAACAAACAATTCAAACAATCAACCTACGATAGAGCATGCTGGTAAATATGATCATGATGGGTGTAGTTTTGGTTCAGAGTGATGGGTATGAGCTTCATGCCCCTGATTATGGTATGGCCCTCAAAATAAGGCCTTTTGAAATACTTAAGGTATTACACTAAATATGTATACTGTATATACAGTTGAAGTCGGAAGTTTACATACACCTTATCCAAATACATTTAAACTCAGTTTTTCACCATTTCTGACGTTTAATCCTCGTAAAAATTCCCTGTTTTAGGTCAGTTAGGATCAAGGAAAAAGGAAACCGCACACTGCTCTTGATAGTATCACTGATCTTTAATAAGCTCACGTATCGACCTCACGGCCTTCGTCAGAGCTTTTGTGATTTTTTTAAAAATATTTGCACACTTACGTAGACCTAGCCCCACCCACATCCGTTCCACACATCGAAGGGGGTTGGAGGCAAAGGAAAAATAAATAAGTGCTACCAAATATAACTACAGTGGGGCAAAAAAGTATTTAGTCAGCCACCAATTGTGCAAGTTCTCCCACTTAAAAAGATGAGAGGCCTATAATTTTCATCATAGGTACACTTCAACTATGACAGACAAAATGAGGGAAAGAAATCCAGAAAATCACATTGTAGGATTTTTAATGAATTTATTTGCAAATTATTGTGGAAAATAAGTATTTGGGCACCTACAAACAAGCAAGATTTCTGGCTCTCACAGACCTGTATCTTCTTCTTTAAGAGGATCCTCTGTCCTCCACTCGTTACCTGTATTAATGTATTATTATACTTCCAATTGTTTGTACAGATGAACGTGGTACCTTCAGGCGTTTGGAAATTGCTCCCAGGACGAAACAGAATTGTGGAGGTCTATCATTTTCTTTCTGAGGTCTTGGTTGATTTCTTTTTTTTTTCCCATGAAGTCAAGCAAAGAGGCACTGGGTTTGAAGGTAGGCCTTGAAATATATCCACAGGTACACCTCCAATTGACTCAAATTATGTCAATTAGCCTATCAGAAGCTTCTACAGCCATGACATCATTTTGTGGAATTGTCCAAGCTGTTTAAAGGCACATTTAACTTAGTGTATGTAAACTTCTGACCAACTAGAATTGTAATACAGCGAATTATATGTGAAATAATCTGTCTGTAAACAATTGTTGGGGAAAAATTACTTGTCTCAAGCCAAAACTATAGCTTGTTAACAAGAAATTTGTGGAGTGGTTGAAACATGAGTGCTAATGACTCCAACTTAAGTGTATGTAAACTTCGGACTGCAGCTGTATTTGTAAGATGATCTCACTTGGTGACATCTGTCGGACTGAACATGGATAAATGCAACAACCATGTCTCTGTCACTATCAAATATAGTCATTGGTGGAAACTCTACAATTGTATTAAAAGACAAGGCACTCTGGGAAATATTTGAATACGCCTCTATACTAAGCGGTGTGTTATTTTAACACTGATCCAGTGTCTATATGGGTCCACAGACTTTTCATAGCTGTGTGTGAATTTTCTGTGTATGCATGGGTGCCCGGAGATGCTAAATGTCTTCATGTTAATTAACGGTCAATTACCTTGGGACCGGCAGTTATTTGCATGACAGTTACGGCTGACAACATTTCATGACCGCCACAGCCCTACCCCCCCATGCATTTTTCACGCTGAGAGAGTCAACGGAAATTAACTCAACACAGTCGACTAACAACAACACCACACGTTGTTGATTACGCTGTGATTAAATAACACTTCATTTATTCACTGCATGTGGTGTCACTTTCAATTCCGCTGGTGTTAACCTCAACAGAATCAACATTCCAATATAACATTCACAACACATTTTTACCTTAACAGATTTTAACGTCCGCATGTTTTCTGTGTGGACTATTTCTAACCAGATCCCGCTGTGTGATGTGGTCAAAAGTAGTGCACGATATTGGAAAGAGGGTTCCATCTGGGATGCACTTGAATCTTAACAATGCTTTTTTTTCTCTCCCTTTGTTACTTTTAATTACCGTAATGAAGTTACATTGGGAACATTTGAGATATTAAAAGCGATCTGTGTAATTGTTTGGTTTGTTGAAGGCAGTTGTCTGCATTTCCAACATTAACCTGTGTGTATGTGTTGGGAATATAGTCGTGTGTGTGCATGGGAGGAAGAAGGAGTGTTAGGAATAGAGTTGTGTGTTCATGGAAGGAGTGTGAGGAATAGCAGATCTGCCAACCCTGTCCAACTTTTTAGAGTACGAGACACAAATTGGATCACACCTGGTTCAGTTCGGTCCTCTGATAAGGTATTTACAAAACATAAATAAAATATTCATACTAATAAGTACAGAACATATAAATAAATATATGTTTTGTGGAATTAGCACAGATTATCCGTATGTTTATCCCATTACATGTACAGTGTAGAATGGTGATTATTATCTATAACGTTTTTCTTCACACATATCCCCAAGTTTAGTCTCTAATGTAGAAGAACTTGTCACCTCTCAAACAGGACCAATCTCTAGGGCCAGCTCACAAATATTGGCTATTTAGACACGGTTCCTAATCAACACTAACTGCAAAATCATTTTGAAAACATAAAAACAAAAACAAATGATGCATTGACACAGACCGCAAACTGGCTACACAAGACTTAAGACTTTAGTAGGCTAGCGCGAAGGGAATCTGAAAGCTGTTCACTAGAAGAGTCCGGTGCTTCAGCCTATGTAAAAGGTGCCTATTGTATTTCTTTGCAGCTCATACATCATTTCAGATTTTCAGAAATGGAAAAAATCTCAAATGTATTGCAAAGACATTTTAGAAGCATTACCTCTATAGCTAATACTGGACACGCAATCATTCTTAATCAGTCTTCTAAACTCCCGACTCCATTTAATGCCAAGACGTTTATATTTATTTTTAATCATACTTTTATATTGCTTTTTTGTGACGTGGATCATAATTACAGTTACAGTCTTGCGTGATCAGGTTGCGTGATCCTCGTAATGTTACGTGTAAAATACAACTAATGAGACGCAGAATTGTATATCACCCTCTCACAGATGCTACCAGTTATTTTTCATATTTGTATGTCATTTCTTTCACTAGCAAATGCGAGTGAACTGCTGGCACTTTAGAGCCCACTGAATGTCTATCTTATGTTCGCTAACGTTAGCTTGAAACAATTAGTGTTTACCTTTCCACAACACACGGAGTCGAAAAGGGATTCGTCTAAATGTTTACGTACAGCTGGCAGTCGGCAAACTCAGCATCACAACAAACAGGAGGAGAGGCAGACATGGGGTAGCTACATCGAATAATGATGTATTAATCTCCATGTCCATTGACACAACTCCATGTCTATGTGCTGTACAGTCGTGGCCAAAACTTTTGAGAATTACACAAATATACAGTTTCACAAAGTCTGTTTCGTCAGTTTGTATGATGGCAATTTGCATGTACTTCAGAATGTTATGAAGAATGATCAGATGAATTGCAAATTAACTGAATCACCCAAAAAACATTTCCACTGCATTTCAGCCCTGCCACAAAAGGACCAGTTGACATCATGTCAGTGATTATCTCGTCAACACAGGTGTGAGTGTTGACGAGGACAAGGCTGGAGAGCACTCTGTCATGTTGATTGAGTTCGAATAACAAACTGGAAGCTTCAAAAGGAGGGTGGTGCTTGGAATCATTGTTCTTCCTCTGTCAATCATAGTTACCTGCAAGGAAACACGTGCCGTCGTCATTGCTTTGCACAAAAAGGGCTTCACAGGCAAGGATATTGCTGCCAGTAAGATTGCACCTAAATCAACCATTTATCGGATCATCAAGAATTTCAAGGAGAGTGGTTAAATTGTTGTGAAGAAGGCTTCAGGGCGCCCAAGAAAGTCCAGCAAGCGCCAGGACCGTCTCCTAAAGTTGATTCAGCTGCGGGATCGGGGCACCACCAGTATAGAGCTTGCTCAGGAATGGCAGCAGGCAGGTGTGAGTGCATCTGCACGCACAGTGAGGCGAAGACTTTTGGAGTATGGCCTGTTGTCAAGAAGGGCAGCAAAGAAGCTACTTCTCTCCAGGAAAAACATCAGGGACAGACTGTTATTCTGCAAAAGGTACAGGAATTGGACTGCTGAGCACTGGGACAAAGTCATTTTCTCTGATGAATCCCCTTTCCGATTGTTTGGGGCACCCAAAAAAAGCTTGTCCGGAGAAGACAAGGTGAGCTCTACCATCAGTCCTGTGTCATGGTCTGTGTCAGACCATTTGTGTGTGGGGTTGCTTCTCAGCCAAGGGAGTGGGCTCACTCACAATTTTGCCTAAGAACACAGCCATGAATAAAGAATGGTACCAACACATCCTCCGAGAGCAACGTCTCCCAACCATCCAGGAACAGGTTGGTGACTAACAATGCCTTTTCCAGCATGATGGAGCACCTAGCCATAAGGCAAAAGTGATAACTAAGTGGCTCGGGGAACAAAACATAGATATTTTGGGTCCATGGCCAGGAAACTCCCCAGACCTTAAATCCCATTGAGAACTTGTGGTCAATCCTCTAGAGGCGGGTTGACAAACAAAAACCCACAGATTCTGACAAACTCTGACAAACTTGTCAATAAAAGCCTTTGACACTTATGAAATGCTTGTAATTATACTTCAGTATTCCATAGTAACATCTGACAAAAATATCTAAAAACACTGAGGCAGCAGACTTTGTGAAAATCAATATTTGTGTCATTCTCAAAACTTCTGGCCACGACTGTAGCTCGAGAATCAGGATGTTGGATTTACTCAGTGGATATAGTTTTTATTCATATAAAATAAAAATAGATAAATCAGGCCCTATTCATTTATGCATACTTTTAACTCGAATCCCGTACCTGCGTACATGGACAGAGACTTACGTAGTTGGTACGCAAAATGCGTGCATGTTGACAGGTCTGGAATAGAGTTGTGTGTGTGCATGGAAGAAGGAAGGAGTGTTAGGAATAGAGTTGTGTGTGTGTGCATGGTAGGAGGAGGGAGTGTTAGGAATAGAGTTGTGTGTGTGTGCATGGGAGGAGGAGGGAGTGTTTGGAATAGAGTTGTGTGTGTGTATGGGAGGAGGAGGGAGTGTTAGGAATAGAGTTGTGTGTGTGCATGGGAGGAGGAGGGATTGTTAGGAACAGAGTTGTGTGTATGTGTGCATGGGAGGAGGAGGGAGTGTTTGGAATAGAGTTGTGTGTGTGTATGGGAGGAGGGAGTGTTAGGAATAGAGCTATGTATGTGTGGGAAGGAGTAGCTGAGTTAACTGGTCGCAGCACAAATTGGTTTTGGTGGCAGTGGGGACTTTGAGTAAGTAACGTTAGACTGATAGGTCCTTGTCTCAACAGAAACAAAGAAAATATACATTATCTTGAAACCAGTATAAAGGAAATTTTACATTGTGCATCTTATCTTTGGTGTCATAACAATCCTTGCTTCCTGTCTGTGTCTGGTCAAGCGATCGGGGGCCTTCCGGAGGAAAATCTGTCAGAACGCCCAGAATATGTTATTTAAGTAGGAGACGGAACCAGTGGGTTTAGATAGCAGTACATAAGGCTCTATGTAAAGAACACCCTTGGGGAGCTCACTTCAGACCGGTACTTATGCATCTAAGTTTGACTGTGACCTCTCCAGCTTGCTGACAATAAAGAGTGAATCATTTAATATTGACTTTAAGTGTCCTATGTAAGAATTTCCACAACACCAGTGTAGACTTAATGTCTCTTGCTGAGCTCAGTCTGAAGAAAATTTTTAAAAAAAGAGAGAGGGAGGAATTGAAAAATGGGCAGAGAGCATACATTTTGAGTTCAGATTTAAGCACATGTGTGTGTGCTTCTGTGCATACGTGTATGTGCGCGAGTGTGTCTTTGTAGCATAGGTAAATAAGTAGGAAACCATCTTGTCTCAGTCAGAGTTCAAAGGGTCTCTCTTCTGTTCCTCCCTGTATCTTTACTGATCTCTGTGTTCTCCTGGGGCACCATTACTGAGATAAGTGGTTGTTCCCTGCTCCTACAGCTGCTGTTCCTGTTCCTTGATCTCCTCTACCTAGCTCACTGTTAGCGGGGGGGGGGGGGGGGGATTGTAAAACCACCATCTCCCTTTGTAATTAAAGAACTTTCAGGAACTAGAATAAATCTAATCTGAGCGTCAGAGGAAGCGAGCAAGAGGGATGGAGAATGAAAGAGGCTGTCTCGGTGGCATGGCTTATTGGAGGTGGGGCTTTCAAATATTTCTTCTTGGCCACCTGCTAGAGTAATGTTAGAGTAAATGTCATTCCTATTCATCATGTTAAGTTTGTATACTGCAAATGTAGAATTTTCTTGAATATTTACTAATATTATATTAATAATATGACTTAATAAGACTTAATGATATGACTTAATGATATGACTCCCCGGAATTGTGTCCCCCTCTATCTCTTTTCTTCGGACCGATTAGAGAACAGTGCTAGTAACAGTGGCTTGACCCTGGCTGGCGCTGTTCCCCTAGTCCAGCGGACTACGCTAGTACCATGTCTTGACCGTGGCCCGACCTGACTCCCAGAGGAGGCTGCTGAGGATGGAGCCACCAATCGACATGGAGCAGCAAGAACAGCAACAACAACCGCCAGACCAGCGTATGTAAACTTCTGACCCACTGGAATTGTGATACAGTGAATTATAAGTGAAATAATCTGTCTGTAAACAATTGTTGGAAAAATTACTTGTGTCAAGCACAAAGTAGATGTCCTAACCGACTTGCCAAAACTATAGTTATATGTATGTAAACTTCTGACTTCAACTGTAACTACCTTGTCTATCAATTGACTTTGTTATTGTACATACTGTATATTATTTTGTTCTTTCTCGACTGGCATTGACCCTTTTTTATATAGTTTTTTATATTGACACTTTCTATTTAGGATTTTGGTACAATGCAAATATGCAAGTAACCATTTACTGTACATTTACACCTTCTGTAGAGACTCATCCACTTAGCAAGATTGTGACTCTGGATTATAGCATTTCTTTCACATGACCCATCAATTTAATACAAATGTTTCTGGGTAAGCGTCATCTCATATTTATAAAACATTTTAATCTGGGCACTGTATTTATATTTATTAAGGACCCACATTAGCTACTGCCAAGGCATCAGCTACTCTTCCTGGGGTCCAGCAACATTAAGGCAAAATATCACATGATATTACATTTCATCACACTTTTCACAACACATAAGCGTGTTCCCTCAATCCACTACTTTACTACCACATATCTACAAAACAGAATCCATGTGTATGTGTGTGTAGTGTGTGTGTCTTATCATGTGTATCCGTAAGCGTGTGTCTGTGCCTGAGTTTGTGTCTCTTCACAGTCCCCGCTGTTCCATTTATGTTTTATCAGACCAGATTACTTCTCCAAAAAGTACGATCTTTGTCCCCATGTGCAGTTGCACACCGTAGTCTGCCTTTAAAAAATATATTATTTTTGTACATTCCAAAAATAATCTGATTCTACTACTTGCATCAATTACCTGATGTGTATATAGTTCCAGGTAGCCATCGCTCTATGGAGTACTGTGTGCCTCCCATGGTCTGTTCTGGACTTGGGGATTGTGAAGAGACCTCCGGTGGCATGTCTTGTGGGGTATGCATGGGTGTCCCAGATTTGTGCTAGTAGTATAAACAGACACCTCTGTGCATTCAGCATGTCAACACTTCTTACAAAAATGAGAAGTGATGAAGTCAATCTCTCCTCCACTTTGAGCCATGAGAGAGTTACATGCATATTATTAATGTTAGCTCTCCGTGTCCATTTAAGGGCCAGCCGTGCTGCCCTGTTCTGAGCCTATTGTAATTTTCTGAGGTCCCTCTTTGTGGCACCTGACCACATGGCTGGACAGTAGTCCAGGTGCGACAACACTAGGGCCTGTAGGACATGCCTTGTTGATAGTTTTGCTAAGAAGGCAGAGAAGCACATTATTATGGACAGACTTCTCCCCATTTTAGCTACTGTTGTATCAACATGTTTTGACCATGACAGTTTACAATCCAGGGTTATTCCAAGAAGTTTAGTCAGCTCAACTTGCTCAAGTTCCACATAATTTATTTCAAGAATTAGTTGAGGTTTAGGGTTTAGTGAATGATTTGTCCCAAATACAATGCTTTTAGTTTTGAAACTAACTGCAGCTCTTTGTTAAGTGTTGCAGGGATTTCACTCACTGTAGAAGCTGACATTTATAGTGTTGAGTCATCCGCATACATTTACACACTGGATTTACTCAAAGCGAGTGGCATGTCATAAGTAAAGATTGAAAAATGTAAGGGGCCCAGACAGCTGCCCTGGTGAATTCCTGATTTTACCTGGATCATGTCAGAGAGGCTTCCATTAGAGAACACCCTCTGTGTTCTGTTAGACAGGTAACTCTTTATCCACAATGTAGCAGGGGGTGTAAAGCCATAACGCATATGTTTTTCTAGCAGCAGACTATGATCAATAACGTCAAAAGCCGCACTGAAGGCTAACAAAACAACTCCCACAATCTTGTTATCAATTTCTCTCAGCCAATCATCAGTCATTTGTGTTAGCGGCCTGATTGTTGAATGTCCTTCTCTATAAGCATGCTGAAAGTCTGCTGTCAATTTGTTTACAATAAAATGCATTGTATCTGGTCAACAAAAAAAATCCAAAAGTTTACTAAGCATTGGTAACAGGCTGATTGGTTGGCTATTTGAGCCCGTAAAAGGCCTCAGGGCATACACTTTCTAGTAGGCTTAAATTGAAGAAAAGTAAAATAGGAGTGGCAATATCGTCCTCTATTGTCACTCAGTAATTTTCCATTCAAGTTGTCAGACCCCGGTGGCTTGTCATTATTGATATACAGTATATCACAAAAGTGAGTACACCCTCACATTTGAGTAAATATTTGAGTATATCTTTTCATGTGACAACACTGAATAAATGACACTTTGCTGCAATGTAAAGTAGTGAGTGTACAGCTTGCATAACAGTGTAAATTTGCTGTCCCCTCAAAATAACTCAACACAGAGCCATTAATGTCTAAACCGCTGGCAACAAAAGTGAGTACACCCCTAAGTGAAAATGTCCAAATTGGGCCCAAGGCTAGAGCTGACACTTTCAAGGAGTGGGATACAAATCCGGACGCTTACACGGAACCCAAACAGGCTGCGCGAATGCGCCTTCGTGCATAAATGTATTTTGTCCCCCCACACCAAATGCGATCACAACACACAGGTTAAAATATCAAAACAAACTCTGAAACCAATTCTATTAAGTTGGGGACAGGTCAAAAAGTATTAAACATTTGACAATTTAGCTAGCTAGCTGTTGCTAGCTAATTTATCCTGGGATATAAACATAGAGTTGTTATTTTACCTGAAGTGCACAAGTTCTGTACTCCACCAATTAATCCACACATAAAACGGTCAACCGAATCGTTTATAGTCATCTCTCCTCCTTCTAGGCTTTTTCTTCTCTTGACTTTATATTGCGATTGGCAACTTTCATAAATTACATGTATTATCGCCAACGACCTATTTCGTCTTTCAGTCACCCACGTGGGTATAACCAATGAGGAGTTGTCACGTGGGTACCTGTTTCTATAAGCCAATGAGGAGATGGGAGACGCAGGACTTGCAGCGCGATCTGTGTCAGAAATAGAACTGACTTCTATTTTAGCCCTTGGCAACGAAGACGCTAGTTGGCACCTGAGCAGTGTGGGTGCAATAATAGAATAACATAGATTTCTACATTTATTTTACAACGTGAGCGGTGTAGTCAGCCTGTTATAAGAAATCCAGCTACGCCCTCCGACAAACCATCAAACAGGCAATGTGTCACTACAGGACCAAGTTCAAATCCTACTACACCGGCTCAGACGTTTGTAGGATGTGGAAGGGCTTGCAAACTATCACGGATTACAAAGGGAAACCCATATGCGCGCTATCCAGTGATACGAGACTATCAGATGAGCTATACTGAACAACAACAAAAAAGCAACATGCAACCATTTCAAAGATTTTAAGGAGGTACAGTTCATAAGGAAATCAGTCAATTGAAATAGCCTAATGAATGTATTTCACCTGACTGGGCAGGCGTGCAGCCATGGTTGGCAGCCAGGCCAAGCCAAACAGTTGTTTTTCCTCACAAATTGGCTTTATTACAGACAGAAATACTCTTCAACACCCCCTGTCAGACGATCCCGAAGGTGGATGTGGAGGTCCTGGGCTGGCGTGGTTACACGTGGTCTGCAGTTGTGAGGCTGGTTGAACGTACTGCCAAATTCTCTAAAATGATGTTGGCAGCTTATGGAAGAAAAATGAACAATCAATTCTCTGGCAACAGCTCTGGTGGACATTCCTGCAGTCAGCATGCCAATTGCATGCCAACTCCCTCAAAACCTGTGATATCTGTGGCATTATGTTGCTTGAAAAAACTGCACAAACTGCACACAGCCTTATATTGTACCCAACACAAGGTGTACCTGTGTAATGATCAAACTGTTAAATCGTTTTTTTGATATGTTGATGTTGATGGTGCTGGTGAGATGTTGGGCTCCGCCCACTGTGGTTAGGTCTGGTCTTAACAGGACCAGCAGGACCCTCCGAGCCGCTGACTTGAGGGTGGCGAACCTGCTTAACCAAACTTGTATGTTGTAGTCCTGGATGCATTCATTGTGAACTGTACTGTAACTACCTTGGATTCTATGTTGGAAAGGGGGTATGCTCTGAGTTTGTTCAACGGGCTGTTGTCTGGTCATTTCTTACTCAGGCTGTTGGTCCAGTACTGCTTCTGGATGCTGGCGGGGTCCGTGGACTGGGGAGTCAGGCCACGGTTATGCCACTGTTTCCTTCATCCCCAGTCCTTCAAGTGTTGGGTGGTCCATGGGCTGGGGAGTAAGGTCGGTTGCTGTCAAGCCACTGTAACCTTCCATTTTTCTCTAGTCCTTCCGGTGTCGGGTGGTCCGTGAAATAGGGAAACAGCACTAGCCGCGATCAAGCCACTGTTACTAGTACTGTCCCATATGCTGTCGATGGAAAATAAAATATGAGAGAGAGAAAGTGGAAGGACAAAACCCCATAAAATCCTTCTGCGCAATGAAGATAAACCAGAGCTGTAAAGAGTGGGTGGGACATAGGGAGTATATTAAAAGTGTTTATTCTTTCTTCCATTGGTGAAGTATGTTTCTGCATGTCACCTCTGTCGCTAAGCAGTGACTCATCCTCTCAGCGAGGGTTGTTGCGCTTTAGTTGGATGTCTGCCCGGGAAGAGGCGGGGCACCAGGATCTCTGTGACATTTTAGCTGTAGGCAGCCTGACCCCTTGACCTAGCATGCAAATCAGCTTGTGTGGATTGTTCAAGAATGCTGGTGGTGTGTGGGTGGAACTGATACACTCAGGGCTCTGGGGCTGAACTCCTCAACTCTCCTTCATTTCCTCAACTCTCAACTGGCAAAACCAACTCAGCTAACAACCAGCATTGTCTTCTCAACTCAATATTAACCTGGAAGCAACCCAACTCTCAAACGACACAAACTAACCACTAACAAAAATACTCAAGCGCAAATACAGCGGTTCTAAACATAGGCTACATAAGAAGAGTTCCCTGAATACTAGATAAATTCCCAACATATTAGACTACAGTACTCTACAAAAGAACACTGCATCTCAGTTGGTCCAATTATTAGAAGAAAACCAATATGTTGCATCTCTGTTTAGCAGACAGATTTATAGCAAACATATTGATCTTATACTAATAAGGCCCACATTTGGTGTTTAGTTGAATTGAAGCAATTTTCCTGGAACAAATTGTGAGTCAGTTTTCTCAATGGGATTTCAGTTTGTCCAGACTTGTTAATATAAATTGGTTCATACAAAGTATGAGTTCATTCAGTGAATTGATTCCCAGATGCCCAGATGACTCCCAATGGGGAATCAATGAGTTGATTCTCAGATGATTCTCTCTATAATAGGGGAATAAGTAAGTGGATTCATAGATGATTCCCTGTATAATTGGGAATCTGTGAGTTGATTCCCAGATTACTCCCTTTAAAATAGGGTAGTTAAGCATTGGTGGGCCTGCAAAGACTCACAGAGGCCTGTACAAGAGGGTATGTTACGAGCACACTGCATCTATCTATTATCTCCCAGTCATAATACAATCATCTCTGCTGTAATGGGGAATATTGCCTTGCATAACTCACTCACAACTCATTTGCAGAATTAATTGCAGTATTAGGCTTGGCACGTCCCCAGCGGCTAGTGCAGCTCTTGCAATAACAGATTTCATTAAGTTCACTTGTTTACAACGCATTCCATCCGAGACACCAATGATATGCAAGAGAAGGAGGCAGCCACACAGAAAGACAGGCAGTCTCTCACAGTACAGGGCTCGGCTCAGAAACTACAAACGTGGGCGAGTGAGAGATGTCTGTAAAGAAGATGGCCTTTGTCACTAAGATAATGTTGATAATCCTTGTGTTTGGCCTCAAGTCACTGCTCAGGAACTGCACAGGCCTGGGTGAGAGAGAGATACACTATATATACAAAAGTATGTGGACACAGCTTCAAATTAGTGGATTCGGCTATTTCAGCCACACCCGTAGCTGACAGGTGTACAAAATCAAGCACACAGCCATGCAATCTCCATAGACAAACATTGGCAATAGAATGTAGAATGGCCTTACTGAAGAGCTCAGTGACTTTCAACATGGCACCGTCACAGGATGTCCAACAAGTCAGTTCATCAAATTTCTGCCCTGCTAGAGCTGCCCGTCAACCCTAAGTGTTGTATTGTGACGTGGAAACGTTTAGGAGTAACAACAGATCAGCCGCAAACTGGTAGGCCCTCAAGCTCACAGAACGGGACTGAAACACGTAGGGCGTAAAAACTGTCTGTCCTCGGTTGCAACACTCACTACCAAGTTCCAAACTGCTCATTCTCTGGAGTGATGAATCACGCTTCACCATCTGGCAGTCTGACGGACAAATCTGGGTTTGGCGGATGGCAGGAGAACGCTACCTGCCGCAATACATAGAATACATAATGCCAACTTTAAAGTTGGGTGGAGGAGGAATAATGGTTCGGGCTAGGCCCCTTAGTTCCAGTGAAGAGAAATCTTCATGCTAGAGCATACAATGACATTCAGTTTGGGGAAGGCCCTTTCCTGTTTCAGCATGACAATGCCCCTGTGCACAAAGCGAGGTCCATACAAAACATTTTAGTCGAGATCAGTGTGGAAGAACATGACTAGCCTGCACAGAGCTCTGACCTCAACCCCATCGAACACCTTTGGGATGAATTGGAACACCGACTGCAAGCCAAGCCTAATCGCCCAACCTCACTAATGCTCTTGTGGCTGAATCGAAGCAAGTTCCCGCTGGAATGTTCCCAGAAGAGTGAAGGCGCACACACACACACACACACACACACACACACACACACACACACACACAAATACACCACACATTTTATGAGAAAGTGTCCTGAGAATAATAATAATAATAATAATGTCACACACTATCCAACACTTTCTAATAAGTCTTTATTCACCCGTCACTGCATATAAAAGCCTGACTCCATTTTCAAAGCGGACCCTTGACTACTGGTACAAATTGTAGCTGATGATGCACCTGGGGAAAACCCACCATGGGATTCATTTACTGTGACACATTTCTACTCACAACTCTCCTCAGACAACCAGGCCTGGAACACATACCGTTAACTTGCCCATTGACTGATGGAGAACCAACCCAGTTAGAGGCTGCAGGGAGGTTGGTTTGATAGAGCTCATTTCAGCCATAAAGAGACGGTTCATGTACAGTGTATTCGGAAGTATTCAGATCCATTTACTTTTTCAACATTATGTAACGTTACAGCACTATTACATCTTTGATTTTTTTTTTTTTATCTCATCGACCAACACACAATACTCCATATTGACAAAACAAAAACAGGTTCCCCGAAATGTTTGCTAATTAACAAGCAAAACCCCCCAGAAATATCATATTTACATAAGTATTCAGACCCTTTGCTCAGTACTTTGTTGAAGCACCTTTAGTAGCGATAACAGCCTCGAGTCTTCCTGGGTATGACGCTACAAGTTTGCACACCTAATTTGGGGAGGCTCTCCCATTCTTCTTTGCAGATTTTCTCAATCTCTGTCAGGTTGGATGGGGAGCGTCGCTGCACAGCTATTTTCAGCATTTTCTTTGCTGTTTGCGTACTGTCGTTGTCCTGTTGGAAGGTGAACCTTTGCGCTAGTCTGAGGTCCTGACAGCTCTGGAGCAGGATTTTATCAAGGATCTCTCTGTACTTTCCTCCGTTCATCTTTCCCTCCATCCTGACTAGTTTCTCAGTACCTGCCGCTGAAAAACATCCCCACAGCATGATGCTGCCACCATCACCATGCTTCACTGTATGGCTGGTGCCAGGTTTTGTCCATACGCTACGCTTGGCATTCAGGACAAAGAGTTCAATCTTGGTTTCATCAGACCAGAGAATCTTGTTTCTCATGGTCTGTGTCTTTAGGTGCCTTTTGGTAAACTTCAAGCGGGCTGTCATGTGCCTTTTACTGAGGAGTGGCTTCTGTCTGGCCACTCTACCATAAAGGCCTGATTGGTGGAGTTCTGCAGAGACGGTGGTCCTTCTGGAAGTTTCTCCCATCTCCACAGAGGAACTCTAGAGCGCTGTCAGAATGACCATCAGTTTCTTGGACACCTCCCTGACCGAGGCCCTTCTCCCCCAATTGCTCAGTTTGGCCGGGGCGGCCAGCTCTAGGAAGAGTCTTGGTGGTTCCAAATTTCTTCCCTTTAAGAATGGTGGAGGCCACTGTGTTCTTGGGGACCTTCAATGCTGCAGAAATGTTTTGGTGCCCTTCCCCAGATCTGTGCTTTGACACAATCCTGTCTCGGCGCTCTATGGAAAATTATTTTGACCTCATGGCTTGGTTTTTGCCCTGACATGCATTGTCAACTGTGGGACCTTATATAGACAGGTTTGTGCCTTTGCAAATCATGTCCAATCATTTGAATTTACCACAGGTGGACTCCAATCAAGTTGTGGAAACAGCTCAAGGATGATCAATGGAAACAGGATGCACCTGAGCTAAAAAAAAAATCTCATAGCAAAGTCTGTGTACTTATGTAAATAAGCTTTTTCAGGCCAGACTGACAGGCACAGACGAGTTAGAGTTAAATGTTTCATCGTTGAGTCTGTTGCGGGGGTCTCTCTTTAACTCTCTCTGTTGTTTGCTCTCATTCTCACTCTCGTTTTCTCTCTCTTGCACTACGTAATGCACTCTTGCTCTGAGTCTCTATTTTTTGTTGTTGCTTTGTCTCTCTCTTTCAGTCAGTGATAAATGCCCTGTACCATAGATGCCTGTTATGATGAAAGAGCCAGCAAAGAGCAAATCAGCACAGTTCAGAAAATATAGGAAGAAAGAGGAGGAGGGGGGGTATCCACAAAGCACATCAACAGTGATAAAATAGTTAACATGTGTCAGAGACACTGCACAGCATGCACTGCAAAGTGTCAGATAGATTTTTTTCATGTATTTTATTATTCCTGTCTCCCGCTTGGAAGGCAATAATGCTATATTATGCATAATTGAGCATAAATCAGAATTCAGATTAGTGTCATATAAAGCTGTTAAATGTATATAATGTCTCTAGCTCATCACTCTCATCTCTACCTGGGGTCAGTCTCTGTGTGTATAGCTTAAGTGTGCAGTGAGAGCCTTAAAAACAATATATTTATTTTCTGTTATTTATCACGGCTCCTCCTCTGCCTGCAGGAGGAACCACCCCTGCAATGCAGAGGAGGAGCTGTGACAAATATCAGACGTAGGAATGACCTGCGATCTGGAAAACAAACTTGCAGACATTCTCAACGACAAGACATATGAGAGACCACTCTCTCAGGTATGATAGGTCTCTATTACTACACTCTAAAAATGCTGTGTTGTTTGGTTGACCCAAATGCTGGGTTGCAGGCGTTGGGTCACTTAGTATGGTTGTTTTCTTTAAAAACTGCTGGGTAATTGGTGACAAAGCAGTCAGATCAGAAGACTGGAGGTGTAGTTTAGTAGGGGCGTGGCTTTCAGGCAGTTATGTTTAACCACCCATGAGAGTAAATGTCATTCCTGTTCATCTGTTGTATTGTAAAGTTAACATGTGTTAAGGTTGAGTGTTGCAATTTTTTTACAGATGTACTGTATATGAATTTCATTTCAACCTTTCTAGTTTAAATACCCAGCTGGTAAGTCAACCCAGCATGACATTAAAAAATACCCAACTGATGGTTAAATTAACCCATGTTTGGATAACCCTAACAACCTTATGTTTGGTTATTCACACTCAACTGACTGGGTCAAAACAACCCATTGTGTGTTTTGTCCAATATTTAACCAGTGCTGGCATACCAAATAACCCAAATTGGGTTGTTTTTAAACCATGCATATTTTAGAGTGTACAAAGGGATAGTGCCATTATGTCATATAGCTCTATGGCTTAAAACAAGTCATACATAGGGGGTAATATAATCAGAAAGTTAATACACAATTGCATGATACTCTCTTACCTAATTTAAATAAGTATCACCTTGTAACCAACATCAGAGAAGGTGTGTTTGTCCAGGGGAGTGACATATATAGCTACTCTACTGGTGTCAACATTTGACTGTAGGGTGTCAGTAAATATATGTAATTAAAAGTTTACACTATTCATCGATGGCAAAGATACTTTGTCACCCTTTTCATCTGTGTTTGGTTTTAGCTAGTTACTGGCTCGCTCGGTCTTCAGCCAGCACAGAACAAAAGGGGGGAGAAGGTTTGTTCAAAACTGGCGCAGTTGTCATGTGAAAACATTCATCACTGCTGCTGTGAACTGCATCACAAGAGACATGCCAAATGGGAGATGTATGAAACAATTGACAGCGTTGATGCAATTTCAATGCTGTTTGAGTTGCTTTATGTGTCACCAGATTTTGATGAGATGATTTTACTGCTCGCTGCATCCATGTTTTTTTGACATAGGTGTCCCAAAGACCTGTCAGACAAGGCAAGCTCATGAATATAAGCTCCCTGCCCACTCAGCCTGTCTTTTCAAACTTCCTGGTAGTTAGCCATAAGATTTTTTTTTTAATATTCCTATCTGCAAAAAATATTCTGGGTGATATTTTAGTCTCTCAAAAAGCTATTTTACATAGGAATCAGAATGTCTGTTGGGGACCTTGAATTCTCTGAGGTGAGAGCAGTCAGAAGAGGATACAGTGGCACCTAGTGGTTATGCTGGGTTATACACTCATGAGAGAAAAAAGCATAAAGCAGGGAAGATATGCGAGTGACTGTATTCCTGCCTGCATTCTCCTCCAGTTGCAAACACACAGCCACGATGAGATTACATTTAGTTGTATGTAAGATGATCACCACATACAAAACAACAATATCTGAAAACTACAGATTGGGGAATTGGAACAGATTTATGTTCCCACCACAATTTCACCTCCTATAAAATCCCTATTGAATCCTGAGGACCTAATAAATGTCACCCGTGACTATCTCTAGTCATGTTATTAGAAGTGCAGCAGTACTAATGATTGCTGCAGCAGCAATAATATCAGTGATCTTACATTGTGTACAGACACATTTTTTGAATTGTTGAATCAACTAAGCTGCACACTTTAGAACAGCCAACATGTCTATTTTCTCCATTTACATTTGAAATTAATGAATAAATTAAGTCTATGGAGAAATATGCTGAGAAGCAGAGCATAGTCCCCAAACGAATCAGGCTGTACCCAACAACTGAGAGCATTGCAAGTTTATGATTAGTTTATGATTAATGTTTATTCCCTCCCTCCATTCTTCCTTCCCCCTTCGTTTCGAAATTTAACATAAAAAAAAACATTCTTTATAGAACCAAAAAGGCTTTTACCTCTTGCTTTATATATGAAACCCCTAAAAGTTCTATATAGAACCCTCTTATTGGGTTATTCTTTCAGAACCGTAGAGGTTCTTCTTCACTGAACCAAAATGGTTCCATATACAGTGCCTTCGGAAAGTATTCAGACCCCTTGACTTTTTCCACATTTTGTTACTTTACAGCATTATTATAAAATGGATTAAATGTATAAAAGAAATCTCAATCTACACACAATCTACACACAATACCCCATAATGGCAAAGCAAAAACAGGTTTGTAGAAAGTTTAGCAAACATATACAAAACATAGATGTATACCTTATTTACTCAAACCCTTTGCTATGAGACTCGAAATTGAGCTCAGGTGCATCCTGTTTCCATTGATCAATTGTTTCTACAACTTGATTGAAGTCCACCTCTGGTAAATTCAGTTGATTGGACTTGATTTGGAAAGGCAGAACTGTCTATATGAGGTCTCACAGTTGACAGTGCATGTCAGAGCAAAAACCAAGCCATGAGGTCAAAGGAATTGCTCCGATACATGATTGTGTCAAGGCAAAGATCTGGGGGAAGGGTACCAAAACATTTTATTCAGCATTGAAGGTCCAAGAACACAGTGGCCTCCATCATTTTTAAATGGAAGAAGTTTGGAACCAACAAAACTCTTCCTAGACCTGGCCAATCTGAGCAATTGGGGTAGAAGGGCCTCGGTCAGGGAGGTGACCAAGAACTCGATGGTCACTCTGACAGAGCTCTAGAGTTCCTCTATTGAGATGGAAGAACTTTCCAGAAGGACAGCCATCTCTGCAGCACTCCACCAATCAGGCCTTTATGGTAGAGTGGCCAGACGGAAGCCACTCCTCAGTAAAAGGCACATGACAACCCGCTTGGAGTTTGCTAAAAGGCAAATAGAGTGGCGCAGTCTGCACTGCAATTCAGTGCTAGAGGAGTCACTATAGACCCAGGTTCAATTCCAGGCTGTATCACAACCAGCTGTGGTTGGGAGTCACATAGGGCGGTGCACAATTGGCCAAGTGTTGTACAGTAATGGCCGGGGTAGTCTGTCACTGTAAATAAGAATTTGCTCTTAACTGACTTTCCTGGTTAAATAAAGGTTAAATAAAAAATTATAAGTAATGAATAAAAACTAAAGACTCTAAAACCATGAGAAACAAGTTTATCTGGTCTGATGAAACCAATATTGAACTTTTTGGCCTGAATGCCAAGCGTCAAGTCTGGAAGAAACCTGACACCATCCCTATGGTGAAGCATAGGGGTAGCAGCATCATGCTGTGGGGATGTTTTTCTGCGGCAGGGACTGAGAGAAGAGGGAAATATGAACTGAGCAAAGTACAGAGAGATCCTTGATGAAAACCTGCTCCAGAGCTCTTAGGACCTCAGACTGTGGCGAAGGTTCCCATTCCAACAGGACAACGAGCCTAAGCACACAGCCAAAACAACGCAGGAGTGGCTTCGGGACAAGTCTCTGAGTGAGTGGCCTAGCCAGAGCCCAGACTTGAACCCGATCGAACATCTTTGGAGAGACCAGAAAATAGCTGTGCAGCAAAGCTCCCAATCCAACCTGCCAGAGCTTGAGAGGTTCTGCAGAGAAGAATTGGAGAAACTCCCCAAATGCAGGTGTGCCAAACTTGTAGCGTCTGAGCTCAATTTCGAGTCTCATAGCGAAGGGTCTGACTACTTATGTAAATAAGGTATTTCATTTTTTTATTGTAACAAATTCTCACTTTTTTAAAATCTGTTTTCGGGTTTGTCATTATGGGGTATTGTGTGTAGATTTCTGAGATGTTTTCTCTCTCATTTAATCCATTTTAGAATAAGGGCTGTAACATAACAAAATGTGGAAAAGGTGAAGGAGAATACTTTCTGAAGGCAATGTTGTTTCCTGATATTTGTTATATCTCTCAGATATAGGACAGACACTTCTGAACAAACTTAATACATTTTTTTTTTTTTTACATTTTGGGGGGGACTATCTGTTTATCCATGTATGAAGCTGTTATTCAATGTGTTTTTGTGGGCTAATAGTAGTAAGGCCAAATTCAATGTTTAATCAATTGTTTGTATATGCTACCTTAAGGGATCCTAAAATTCAAAACCAAATAGCTAAATTATCCTTGATATGACCATCTTGGTATGAACAAGAGGTTAAATCAATTCCCTATGTTAGCTTAGAAGACAAGCACAGGTCTGCATAGAGAGACTGTGGTTAAACGATTTGCGTGTTAGTTCCAAATATCTCTAACGGTCGCCCCCAACGTGAGTTTATTTATGCGCCTGTTTTCAAAACGCTCTTACTGTTCCAAAATGTGATTGTTACGCAACAGGACAGTTAACCCTGCCCTCAAACCAAGACACGCTACCTGCTAATTATCTATAAGCTATGTTTCAAAACTTTTTTACAAGTTTTATTTGCTAACAACAGTTTCAGTTGAGGGGTGTTCCAACTTCTCATTAATTCACATATAAGTAGTCCAATTTAAGTTTGAGGCTTGACTGAGCTGAACAAACTTCTTTCTTCAACATTAGCCCAAGCACTTCCACAGTGTTTCCGCAGATCAAGTATGAAGACATTTGCGCAGTCTTGCACAAACTCCCCCCCCCCCCCCTGGCACATTTTCTGGCTGGAGCTCGCATTGCGTTCATTGTTCTTTTCCTTATAAATAGTAACTTTGGACATTTGTGCGTTCCTATCAAAATAAGTGCCTTATTTTACGTGTATCGTGTTGTCAATTCTACTGTAGCCTACCGTATGTATGTATGTATGTATGTATGCATGTATGTATGTATGGAGTTTAAATGTATTTACAGTTTTATTCACATGTTTTCAAGTACTAGTGACAAATCATACTTTCTGATTCTTGCATAGATTGCAATGGACATATATGATGTTTGTAAAATACTTTTTGAAGGATGTACTGATTATGATGAGCTAATGCTAAGCTATGTGCCAGTTATGTGTGGCGCCATGTTTGTTGACATCATACAATGCATTCTCGGTGTCACGTAAACATCTGTCAGACCAAAGATGTTACAGAAAAATGAGGAGAAGGGATGGTTCACACATCTTTCGAGTACATTTCCGGACGTGAATGAAACAAAGTGAATGATGGTAGACAACAAACCCCATTCAACATGCATATTGCAAACAGACCAAACTCATCTTGCCTCCTCTTCTTATCTTTGGTTGACTCAAAAAACAAACCTTGGAGGCGCACAGAGCTACATTTTTAGAAAGTATTTTACTCAATTATTTTCAATCAATGGTGAGCTTACCCGTGATGTGATAAATTGTAAATAATAATTGCCATTAGCTAATTGATATTATGGTCTCTGTCAGCCGAGAGAGAGCTAAATATGACCGCTTGTGTTACATCAATCTTTCCTCAGTTAGCGCTAGGACGAATGTAGCCTACATTTTCTGGTTCAGATGATTGTGTTATGCTGTTGCCAGTAATTTACTGTAATTCAGTACCACCCAACAGAATACAGTACCATACTGTATTTTTGCAATGTAAAAACCTTTTCCTGAAAAACGACAGTAATTTACTGTAATTCAGTATCACTCCTGCTGAATACAGTACAATTAATTTTGGAGCACCAAAAACCTTTAGTGGGTGCATGGTATTGCTGTGGCTCATTAACTCATTTTGAGGCATACCTTGTAAGCAGCTACACTTCTTTCACCAATTAGTGAGAGTGCTGCACCAATTGAAGTGATGTGGTAGTAGTTCCTACTAAAGTGCACCACCACAAGCAGAAGCAGCAAAAAATAATTAACAATTCAATTCATAGATGAGTGGCAGCAAGTCTTAACTCTTAATGGTTGAGTGTTTTGTTCCCTATAGTCCCTGCTACTTCGAAGTCTTTGTTAAGGCCTCTACCAGTGAAAGTGATATAAAACACCCATACTGCACGCATAAAAAGCAAAAGCCACAAGTGTTTTTCATTTGTACTATCAGTGCGTAGTTGGTGCTTTGTGTGCTTATTCAAATGATGGTTTGTATGTACTGTATTGACGCAAAAACACAATTTTTTAACTTCTCTCGATAACATTCCGCTGAAAAGGCAGCGTGCGAAATTCAAAAATATTTTTTAGAAATATGTGCAATTCACCAAATGAAAGATACACTTCTTGTTAACTTCTTAAGGTAAAGGGGGCAGCATTTTCACATTTGGATAAATAGCGTGCCCAATTTCAACTTCCTGCTACTCATGCCAAGAATATAGGATATGCATAGAAAACACTCTGAAGTTTCTAAAACGGTTTGAATCATGTCTGTGAGTATAACAGAACTTATGTAGCAGGCAAAACCCTGAGGACGAACCGTTCAGAAGTGTTTATTTTTTTAGGTCTCTGTCTGTTCACTGAGTTCTCATTGGCAAACGATATTTCTTAGGAGCTTGTGTTCAGGTCCTACCGCGTCCACTGGACGAGGTTATTCATTTGTGCAATGAAGAAGTAGGGCCATCCTGGAAAAGGGTAACGCTGTTGAGAGTTGGTCAAGACTTGAAAAGTAACGTTAGTTTCCTCTCATCCTCTATTGAAAACAGATAGACCCGTCTTTAATTTGATTATTAACGTTTAAAAATACCTAAAGTTGTGTTACAAAAGTAGTTTGAAATATTTTGGCAAAGTTTATAGGCAACTTTTGAAATATTTTGTAGTGACATTGCGCATTTTGGAAGCCGTTTTTGTCTGGATCAAACGCGCCAAGTAAATGTACATTTTAGATATATATGGACGGAATTAATCGAACAAAAAGACCAATTGTGATGTTTCTGGGACATATTGGAGTGCCAGCAAAAGAAGCTCGTCAAAGGTAAGGCATGTTTTATATTTTATTTCTGCCTTTTTGACATGTTGGCTGGATTCACAACGAGTGTAGCTTTAATTGAGTATCTTTCATGTGTGATTTAATGAAAGTTAGATTTTTATATGAATTTATTTGAATTTGCCGCACTGCATTTTCCCTGGTTTTTGGCCAATCGGGACGCAAGCGTCCCCTATACCATAAGAAGTTAATCTACCCATCGTGTCCGATTTCAAAAAGGCTTTACAGCGAAAGCACAATATATGGTTATGTTAGGTCAGAGCCTAGTCACAAAAACCCACACAGCCATTTTCCAACCAAAGAGGAGTCACAAAAAGCAGAAATAGAGATAAAATTAATCACTAACCTTTGATGATCTTCATCAGATGACACTCATAGGACATCATGTTACACAATACATGTATGTTTTGTTCGATAAAGTGCATATTTATATCCAAAAATCTCAGTTTACATTGGCGCGTTACGTTCAGTAATGTTTTGCTTCCAAAACATCCAGTGATTTTGCAGAGAGCCACATCAATTTACAGAAATAGTCATCATAAACTTTAATATAAGATACAAGTGTTATTCACAGAATTAGAGATATACTTTTCCTTAACAACCGCTGTGTTCTGTTATACTCACAGACATCATTCAAACAGTTTTAGAAACTTCAGAGTGTTTCCTATCCAGTACTAATAATACTATGCCTATATTAGCAACTGGGACTGAGGAGCAGGCCATTTACTCTGGACACCTCTGGGCACCTTTCATCCAAGCTACTCAAAACTGCCCCTGCAGCCATAAGAAGTTAAATCCCAGAACAGTTGCCCCTCTTCCACTCCCCACACCACCAACCACGCCTCCAGCACCAGCCAAGGCCGATGGACACATTCTCTACCCCCCTCTCTCTTTCCATTTCTCTCTACCCTTACCTCCCACTATCACTCTCAGAGAACCAGCACCAGCCTAGAACCTGGAACCATCCACCACAAGAGGGCGGAGGGGGGACCAAAGATCACACTTTCACCCGGAGCGTGCAGGCCACAGGGAAGTACCACCCTTGACCTCTAGGTCCAAGGCTCCCTTGTGTGTCTGCTTGCTCCTCAAGTTGTTCTTCATCCCATGTACAGACTCCGGTCCCGACCCAGCACCTGCATCCGCCTCAGTTCCTGATTTTTTTTTCACGATCTCCAGCACCAACTCTTTCCCTCCAGTCCTGGCCCCAACACAGGTACCAACCCAGGTTTTCCTGGTCCAAGCCACAACACCAGCACCAACCCTGGACACAGCACAGACCAACCACAATTGCCAATTCCTTAATGAATAATAGACTGACTAAATGGACTGACAGATTTTTGGGATAATTTTTTGATTGATTGATTGCTTTTTTGTTGTTTCGTTTGATTGAATTACCGTTTGTTTTTCCTAAATTGAATTGATGACTTATTGTTTGAATTGTTAATTATTTGGAATAAAACAATTGGAATACCAAATAAATTGACCTATAATATTAAGATGATTTATTATATATTATAATAACAACGTATACCACCCTATTGTTTCCCACCAATGGATTTACATGAGGATTTAGGGAACTCTTCTGGAAGGTAATTTTATTTAGTTATGCATAAGTCAAACATGATTGAAATGGAATTCAAGTTTTTTTTAAAGGCTGGACGCTCAAGGCTGTCGGACAGAGGGAACAGGGCTTAGACCCGCCTGGCCAAGGAGCACTCACAAAACAGTTGGTATTAATATTAGTAATTTTTCATACTTTGGCCCTTATATTTTGATCTGGTTTCCTTCAAATATCATCAAATATTATGATTGTATTTTGACTGTACTGTACATGACTTTTAACATGTTATAACTATGCAACAGAAAAGATAAAGGTCAGGGCACTGTGCATGCCAGCCAAGTTCTTTCATACCAATCTCGACAAATCACTTTTGTATGGACCTCGCTTTGTGCACAGGGGCATTGTCATGCTGAAACAGGAAAGGGCCTTCTCAAAACTGTTGCCATAAAGTTGGAAGCACAGAATTGTCTAGAAAGTCATTGTGTGCTGTAGTGTTAATATTTCCCTTCACTTGAAGTAAGCAGCCTAGCCCAAACTATGAAAAACAGAAAGTTGCAACCAAGAACAGACGATTTTTACATGCTATGCGCTTCAGCATTCGTTAGTCCCATTATGTGAGCTTGTGTGGCTTACCTCATGGTGGCTGAGCCATTGTTGCTCCTAGACATTTCCATGTCACAATAACAGCACTTACAGTTGACCGGGGCAGCTGTAGCAGGGCAGAAATTTTACAAACTGACTTGTTGGAAAGGTGGCATCCCATGACGGTGCCACTTTGAAAGAAACTGAGCTCTTCAGAAGGCCAATCTACTGCCAATGTTTGTTTATGGAGATTACATGGCTGTGTGCTCGATTTTATACACCTTTCAGCAACGGGTGTGGCTGAAATAGCCGAATCCACTAATTTGAAGGGGTGTCCACATACTTTTGTATATATAGTGAATATACTGTATATATACAGTACCAGTCAAAAGTTTGGACACACATACTCATTGAAGGTTTTTTATTTATTTGTACTATTTTCTACATTTGTAGAATAATAGTGAATACATCAAAACTATAAAATAACACATATGGAATCATATAGTAACCAAAAAATATATTTTACATTTTAGATTCTTCAAAGTAGCCACCCTTTTCCTTGATGACAGCTTTGGACACTCTTGGCATTCTCTCAACCAGCTTCACCTGGAATGCTTTTCCAACAGTCTTGAAGGACTTTCCATGTATGCTGAGCACTTGTTGGCTGTTTTTTTTCCCCTCACTCTGCGATCCAACTCATTCCAAATCATCCTAATTGGGTTGAGGTTGGGTGATTGTGGATGCCAGGTCATCTGGTCCAGCACTCCATCACTCTCCTTCTTGGTCAAACAGCCCTTACACAGCCTGGGGGTGTTTTGGATCATTGTCCTGTTGAAAAACAAATGATAGTCCCATTAAGCGCAAACCAGATGAGATGGCGTATCGCTGCAGAATGCTGTGGTAGCCATGCTAGTTGTGTGTCTTGAATTCTATGTAAGTTACAGACAGTGTCACCAGCAACGTTTCCCCTCAACCCCACCCATTCATCCTCCATGCTTCATGGTGGGAACCACACATGTGCAGATCATCTGTTCACCTACTCTGCGTCTCAGAAAGAAGCGGCAGTTGGAACCCAAAAATCTCAAATTTGGATTCATTGTGTTTCTTGGCCCAAGCAAGTTTCTTCTTCTTATTGGTGTCCTTAAGTAGTGGTTTCTTTGCAGCAATTCGACCATGAAGGCCTGATTCACGCATTCTCCTCAGAACAGTTGATGTTGAGATGTGTCTCTTACTTGAACTCTGTGAAGCATTTATTTGGGCTGCCATTTCTAAGGCTTGTAACTCGAATGAACTTATCCTCTGCAGCAGAGGTAACTCTGGGTCTTCTATTCCTGTGGTGGTCCTCATGAGAGCCCGTTTCATCATAGTGCTCAATGGTTTTTGCGACTGCACTTGAAGAAACTGTCAAAGTTCTTGAAATGATCCACATTGACTGACCTTAGTGTCTTAAAGTAATGATGGACTGTCGTTTTGCTATGTTTATTTGAGCTGTTCTTGCCATAATATGGGCTTGGTCTTTTACCAAATAGAGCTATCTTCTGTATACCAACCCTACCTTGTCACAACACAACTGATTGGCTCAAACGCATTAAGGAAAGAAATTCCAGAAATGTACTTTTAACAAGGCACACCTGTTAATTGAAATGTATTCCCGGTGACAACCTCATGAAGCTGGTTGGGAGAATGCCAAGAGTGCAAAGCTGTCATCAAATTAAATGTTGGCTACTTTGAAGAATCTCACATAGAAACATATTTTTTGTTACCAGATGACTCCATATGTGTTATTTCATAGTTTAGATGTCTTCACTATTATTCTACAATGTAGAAAATAGTACAAATAAAGAAAAACCCTTGAATGAGTAGGTGTCCAAACTTTTGACTGGTACTGTATATGTTAAAATCTGATATCATTGATGCAATTTCAATGCTGTTTGAGTTGCTTTGTCGATCATCAAATTTGCTTGAGATGATTTTACTGTAACACTGCGTCCAAGTTGGTTTACATAGGTGTCAGTCAAGGTAAGCTTATGAATATAATCTCCCCGCCCTCTCAGCCTGCCTTTTCAAACATCATGGTAGTTAGCCATGAGAGAAAAAAATTATACTTTTCAGAAGGCCTGTTCAGGACCTTTAGTCACTCTTTAAACCTCATTACAATTCCTGACTGTGTTAGAGAGAGCAACCATCGTTATTATAGTTTTTTTCCCTCAGTTCGCAGCACACACATTCTTACCTCTATTCCCTCTTCCAAATTACATTTGGGTCTAGTTTATGACAAACAAACAATCAAACGCAGACCATTTGAATGCATGCCGTACAATAGAGAATTATTCTGTGGTCCAGGCACAAATGTACAAAACAAAGCTCTCTTCTTTTCTTCTTAAATTTGCCATTTACTTTCTTATTCGAAAATTACAACGTAGTGTAAACCCTTGACAAACAGCAGCCATTATGCAGCCTGATCTTGTCTCTTACAGTAACCAATTTACACTCAGATTGTGTTATACATTCAGCAATGAGAACTCCGGCAATATGATCTCTATCACACACACACATACATACACACACAGGTCCTAACCGGTATTGTTTTACAGTAAAACACAGGGACATACACCCCCTGGTGTCAAAGTAGAGCATCACAGACAACAGATCAGAGCACAACAGAGTCAGTACCATGTGTACCTCAGTGTGAGAATAGTCTTTGGGTGATGTCTCCCTTCTTCACTCTTCTTTAGTTTAGCAGTGTACGAGGCAATGCAGTTGGCTGAGGAGAGAGAGAGTAGCTGCCATAGTTTTGTCTCCCATCCAAAACAACAGACCTCTCACCGGTCTCACTCACTGAATTCACCTGGAATTCACCTCCCATCGATCTCAGTGCCTGTCGATCTCTCTAAAGTCCCAATCTCATGAGCTGATTTGTGTTCCTGTTAGTTGTGTTCTCTGTCCAGACAACACAGCTAAACTTATTTTAATTAATTCAAAGTATTTTGTATGTTGTATTACACTAGACTGAACTACACACCAATGTATTATGTAACGAGATTCTTTCGAAAGCTGTCATTTGTATTTTCTAAATACAAAATACTTTTCAATACTATTTCTTTATAGCTGGTTCACAATTTTGTGGCCCCCTTTTACCCTACATTGGTATCAAAAGTCTGATGGCACTATGGTGTGATAAGAGCGTCTGCTCTGTATGTAATGTAAAAAATGTATAGTAAAAATGAACCATTGTAAAGCATGCTGAGTATAACTCTAATGAGCTCCGCCCCAAAACAAGGCCAATGACAGTACCCAGTGTGTTTTGCAGTTGTTCATTTTCACGTACAGTACCAGTCAAAAGTGTGGACACACCTACTCATTCAAGGGTTGTTCTGAAATAAATCTGAATCAGATAGGTTACTTTCTAAATGTAATCCGTTAACTGTTACTAGTTACCTGTCCAAAATTGTAATCAGCAATGATTAATCAGTAAACAAAAATGTATGTTACCAATTGAATGACATCTATCGCAGGATAAATCAATGTCAAAGTTGACATACAGTGGGGCAAAAAGGTATTTAGTCAGCCACCAATTGTGCAAGTTCTCCCACTTTAAAAAGATGAAAGAGGCCTGTAATTTTCATCATAGGTACACTTCAACTATGACAGACAAAATGAGAAAAAAAATCCTGAAAATCACATTGTAGGATTTTTTATGAATTTATTTGCAAATTATGGTGGAAAATAAGTATTTGGTCAATAAAAAAGTTTATCTCAAAACTTTGACCTCTGTTACCCAACAAAGGGTATATAACAAACGTTTTCTGTAAGTCTTCACAAGGTCTTCACACACTGTTGCTGGTATTTTAGCCCATTCCTCCATGCAGATCTCCTCTTTGGCCTCCCATTCTATTCTACCACCTCTCCTATTCTAACCACCGCTTTGTATTCATGTTACCTGATGAAATTGCTGTATAATATGATCTTGTTGCCATCTAATGCACATTCAGATGTCATAAATCAATAAATCAACACTGCAGAACTCTCCATGTCCTCTGGAAATGTGCATGTACACCCGGGCCCATCTACTGTTGCAAGCCCCAATTCTGACATGTGCTTTGATATCGGTTTCACTGATTTCTGCTCTCGTAAAAGACTAGCAGTTGTAAAAGCCTGGGTTTTCTGCACGTTAACACTAGAAGCGTATTACCTAAAATGGATCAATTGGAGGTGTGGGTTCACAGCTCCAATCCAGATGTGTTGGTCATTACTGAGATGTGGTTAAGGAAGAGTGTTTTGAACACTGATGTTAACCTTTCTGGTTATAACATTTTTCGTCAAGACAGATCTTCCAAAGGTGGGGGAGTGGCAATCTTTATCAAGGATCACCTTCAGTGATCGGTTGTCTCCACCAAGTCTGTGCCCAAACAATTTGATTTGCTGGTTTTAAGCATTAAACTTTCAAATAGCTCTTCATTGACTGTTGCTGGGTGTTATCGTCCTCTATCAGCACCGGCCTGTACCCTACCTGCCCTAAACTCTCTCCACACTCTGAAAAGGCTACTCTCCTCCATGTTATCCTCACAAATAATCCTGATTGGTATGAGTCTGGTGTTTTCTGTAATGACCTTAGTGATCACTGTTGTTCAGCCTGTGTTCATAATGGCTGCTAAGTGAAACAACCTGTCCTGATTTGTCATAGACGCTTGCTAAAAACTTCAATGAGCAAGCCTTCCTTCATGACCTGGCCTCTGTAAATTGGCATAGAATCTGGTTGATCCCTTCTGTCGAAGACGCTTGGACCTTCTTTTTTGATAATGTTAACAAACATGCTCCAATAAAGAAAATGAGAATTAAAAACAGGTTCAGCTCCTGGTTTGACCGTGATCTTGCAGAGTTACTCCACCTCAAGAACTGCATTTGGCGAAAGGTTCAGCACAATCATACTCAGGCTGGCTGGCTCTCGTTCAGGCAAAAGAGAAATAAGTGCACTCAGGCTATCCGGAAGGCCAAAGTTTGAGAACTTTAAGGAGCAGTTCTCTCTCTGTGGGTCTAACCCCAAGACCGGGAGAATAAACCCTCAGAGAGATTAAAGTAGATGTCACGTGTCAAAATTTTGATTGATGACCCTATGTGAACCTATGTGAACGCTATGTGAACCCTATGTAGTGATGACGTGTGCATGTCTTCTGGTCAGGCAAGCCTGGTTAGGTGGGGGCTATGGGGTGAGTAAGGGTCCATTTGACAGGCCGTTAATGATTGATGACCCAAGCCTGATAGGCAAGCCTGGTTAGGTGGGGGCTATGGGGTGAGTAAGGGTCCATTTGACAGGCCGTTAATGATTGATGACCCAAGCCTGATTTATGACCCTATGTAATGATTTATGACCCTATGTCATGTAGAAGGGTGCATGCCCAGGGTTGAGTAAGTGACCATGTGTCAGGTCAACCTGTTACTGTTTCTCACGGTTTGGGGTGGTTAATGCCCCTTATAAAGCGCCTGAACAATACCTGTTTAAGAGTGCACAAGATCTTAAGAATAACCATGGAATTTGGGATCGGTACCAAACAAGTGATGACGGTAACAACTGAAGCAGGCCCTCGGGTTGCCCATAGAGCAAGGGCAAAGTATCAACCAGCAATATATGATGCGCCAAAAAAACGTTTTTTAAATGTGTATAGAACCCAAATACCGCCAGCAAATGCTCTGACAGATCAAGTGTTGATGTCTAATGGCCAGCAGTGGGGGTATCGGTTTGATTACCTGGCCTGTAGAGTGACCCTCTATACGGTAGATGAAGGAGAAGAATATACAGACCAGACTGTAGGCTTGGAATATGGTGTTGAAGACTGGTCGGTTTTTCGCAAGGTTGTGTGTCCTGAACTGAGCCTTATCACCAAGGGGTATAGTGTGTTCACGGGCCACGAGACCCGTTGGGAAGGTACCCCGGACTCCTCAGGACAAATATTTCACAGGGTGAAAATACAAAGAAAGAATGGCCGACCGTGCGGCAGCGTGGAGTTCTATATCGGCACCGAGGCAATCCGAAACCACAACCTTAGGGGTGGTGGCCTGACTGGGGATACCCGACTGCGTCTGCTTATTCCTTTTAAGAGTTGGGATGTACTGGAATTGAAAATGTTGCAACCGTTGGATGCTCTCTTTGTACAGAGCCAACAGCGTCAGAGCCTTGTTCATTTAAAGAAGTGCATAATATATACGAATCGTAAAGATTACGATGCAAAAGAGCCTCAAGAAGATACAGCGTCAGAAGAAAACTAAGTAAGCGGATGCTTTAACCCCGCCCCCCAGATACCCAATGGCCTTGTTCTACAATAAAAAGAAAAAAAGCAGCCAGTTCTTCATTTCAGCATACACCATGGATCTCCAGACCATCTACGAGGAAGCCACTACGTCATGGGGGCCCGACACTAAAGACTCTATGCCACGAAGCCCTACACTCTACGCACCCCTGGCAAGACCCGTGACACCCCCGACATTTACCCAGCCTGAGGATGTGTTTGATGGGGTGGCCAGTACTATTTTTGTGGATACAATCAAGGCCTCTGTAGCTACACTTTTAAACGTGGTGATTGGCGAATATATACGAGAAAAATGCATCGGCTGTGAGATCAATCATCCCAGCCAGCGTCGTCATCCTTGCCTCTACGACCCTCCTAGATACTACTTTTTCAATCATTTTGAGGAGCTGGTGAAAAGACTGTGGTCCTGCCGTTTTATACCAGCGCTGGTCATCGCCCTGGAGTCTATGGGTATTGCGCCGTCTATCCCTAGAGTTTACGGGGTAACCGAAGCCTTCCTACATGAACTGAAGGAGGCCATCTTCATCCATGAGAAACTCAAAGAAATCCGACACACCCTGGTGGACGACAACAAATACAGGGAAGCTGTGGTGGCTGATGTGATGCTTTTCTGGCTCAATAAATCCCAAGAGACCGAGTGACATTTTGTTTATTTAGAGCTATGGGTAACTATGTGTCTACGATGTTTGAGCGAATAAATACATTTTTTCTTTTGAGAGACCTTACAAATGTTATGCATCAGATTATTGAAAATAAAGTGAACAATGTAAAGTTCTACACAACCCACAATACAGGGGTTATTGTAGAGCGTGTGTTAAAAATGGAGCAAATCATGAAACATGTCCGACATACGGGCGAGAGTTTACAATGGTCACATATGGTATCAAGGCTTGTTGAGGATTCTGAAGAACTAGAAATAACTTTGGCTAAGATTTTACATTATTTGTTTGAACCACCCTTTAATGTGAATGTGTATCATATTTGTTGTTTATATACTTATATATCAGACGTGTGTGTTTTAAAAATTCAGCGAAACAAACCTGTAAATCTAAACAATATATACAGGGTGTTGCATGCTGTGATTGTTGAGAAAACGGGGACTTGTATCTTGCAACAAATCCTGAATTGTCTGTATACGTAATAATTGTTGCATTCTTAAAATAAAAATTCACAAACTGAAATGTTGTCGTTATATGAAAGTGGCTCATTACAGTTATTGTACCTCAGAGAGGCAAGAAGGATGGCTGAGCAGCTGTTGAAAAACATATATTATAATCCCTCTAACCCCGGGTCTTATGGGGGTAAAGAGCGTTTACAGAGAGCTATAGTCGAAGAAACAGGTAGTCTGTTAAGCGATGCTAAAGTGAATGAATGGTTATCAGAGCAAGATGCCTACACTCTACATAAACCTGTAAGAAAACATTTTCCAAGAAATAGAGTTTTTTCTACGCATCCATTATCCCAATTTCAGGCGGATCTATGTGACATGCAGTCCCTTGCCGATAAAAATGATGGAAATCGCTACATGCTAACGGTTATAGATATTTTCTCTAAATTAGCCTATGTAAGGGTGTTAAAAAATAAGAGCGGGGCAGAGGTGACCAGGGCCTTTGAATCGATCTTGAAGGCAGGAGGCGCCCCCAAGAAAGTGCAGACGGATGGCGGAAAAGAATTTTTTAATAAAACATTTCAGAAGCTAATGAATAAGTATAATATAGTACATTTTGCTACAGGCTCTGATTTGAAAGCTTCGGTTGTGGAACGCTTTAATAGGACTTTGAAAGAGCGGATGTGGCGCTATTTTACAGCTCACAACACCAACCGATATACAGACATAGTTCAGGATTTAGTAAACGGGTACAACCACAGCTACCATAAGACTATACGTATGAAGCCCTCGGAGGTCTCTTCGGAAAACTCTTTTCAAGTCTTTAAAAATATGTATGGTTTGTTCCCACTTCGCCGTAAGAAAAAAATGACTTTTAAATTCCTAGTGGGTGACTTGGTGCGTATATCAAAGTTGAGGGGTGTTTTCGACAAAAAATACGAACAAGGCTTTAGCTCGGAGTTGTTTACCGTTACCGAATGTCTGCCACGCATTCCGCCGGTCTACAAATTAAAAGATTATGACGGGGATCTTATAGAGGGATCTTTTTATGAGAAGGAATTACAGAAGGTCCAGTTGGGTAAAGACAAAGTCTTTCACGTGGAGGAGATTCTAGATCAGAAGAGAGAAAAGGGTAAAAAATGGTTACTGGTCCGCTGGAAAAACTGGCCTCAAAAGTTCAACAGTTGGGTATTGGAGCAGGATGTGGTGGAGGCAACGGGGGTTAATTTAAACCCCAAGTCATGATAACTAGCGCATCATTCGCGTGTACACAGTTGGGCATCATGGAACACAGCGGCTTCTACCTGACTCTCCCCAGTAATGCGTCGGCACAGATATATCGTAATAATCAGAGTTCGAAGTATACAACCAATTTTCCAAAGCCTATAGAGTTATCAGAGGCTTGGGAAGTAGGTCTCAGCGAGATTACATACCCCCATAGTTGGTATAATATCAAAGCTAAGGACCGTGATTTTTATTGCAAAAGGTTCTCGGAACCTGCGATACTTATTAAGCTTAAAAAAGGTTTCTATAGAACCGTCGACAGGATCGTCTCAGAGTTGAATGAACACCTAACCCTGAACAAGATGGAAATATTCCTATTCTACAATCCAATCCATAAAAGGATACAAATCTCAGGGCCTGCTAACGGAGGTATAAAGACCAGCGGTAATTTATCCTACATGTTGGGGATGGGTCCCAATAAATGGACGTATGTGAACGATAAATTATTCCCATTCCCTGCGGATATACATGCAGGCTTTTACAACATATTTGTCTATACCGACATCATAACCTATCAAAGGGTCGGAGACAGCTGTGTGCCCCTCCTGCGAACAGTTCATATAGACGGCAAGGATGGGGACATCGTCACTGTCAATTATGACAAGCCGCACTACGTACATGTCAGCAAGAACTATATTGAAAACATTCTGGTTGAGCTTAAAACGGATCAGAACGAAAACATTGAATTTACTTATGGTAAAACGATTGTAAAACTCCACTTTAGACCCACCAAAACCTCTCTACATATATAATAGCTGTATTATATTTATAAACATAATACAAATAAAAGTGTTATGGAGCACCATCAGCTCGACCCTAACCGTTATGTTTCATACTATGTGGATCAAGTGGGTAATGGACTACCAGGATATCATGGAGCGCCGACAATGTATGGTTCGGGGATAGGAGGTATATTCCGTAACCTCTTCAGGATGGTTTTACCGTTTATGAAGAGAGGCTTCAGCATAGCCAAACCACATTTAAAATCAGCGGCTAAAAATATAGTAAGTGAGGTTGTAGCCAATGCTATGACCCGAAGGGCGTCACCAGAGGTGGAGCATCAAGAAGGCTCGGGGCTTATGATATTGTCTCGAAGGCCAAAAAAGAGACCCCCTGGTTTAAGGTGTGGACCGGCACCTAAAAAGCGGCGGTTAACTGTTAAAAGAACCTCAGTAAGTCAAAGACGGGGTAAAGTGAGGAGGTCTGTACCAAAACAGGCTAAAAGAATAAGTGACATGGCTCTTTTACATCGAATGTCCTCTGAAGCTATAAAGACAGAACTTGATCTTTTCACGGCACCGTTAACGCAGCATTCAATAGATAGATCCAGTTATGTGGAGATAGCCCCTCTCTCTGCTATTACCGATAACGGGCCTATCGAATTTTTCATACCAGGCCATGGTGACAACTATCTGGACCTCAACAACACCTTGGTGCATTTACGTCTAAAAGTGACCAAAAGAGATGGGTCTAATATTGCAGACGATGCCAAAGTGAGTCTCATTAATTACCCCTTGGCCACCATTTTCTCCCAAGTTGATGTGACTTTGGGTGAACGCCTAATCAGTCAAAGCAGCGCTACATACCCTTATAGAGCCATCATGGAGTGTTTACTAAACTACTCCGAAGACACTCTCAAAACCCAATTTAGCGCCGGGCTGTTTAGCAAGGATACTGCAGGAGCCTCTATGGAATCGACAGACCCTTCCACCGGTGCAAACAAAGGACTAGCGGCACGAGCTCGCTACTGCGCCGAATCTCGAGAGTTTCATTTGCTAGGCCCTATACACTCTGACATTTTCTTTCAAGAACGGTTACTCTTAAATTCGGTTGATTTAAGATTAAAATTAACCAGGGCCAAGGATGATTTTTGCCTGATGTCTCCCCAAGACGGGGATTTTAGTTTGAAAGTGTTGGGGGCAACCCTTTTTATTAAAAAAGTATCTGTATCTCCGGCCGTGCGCCTGGGTCACTCACATGCTTTGATGAAAGGAAATGCCCTTTACCCTCTCCAAAGAATTACCATGAAAACCTTTAGCATACCTGTGGGCAGTAGAATCTGCAGTCAAGAAAACCTATTTCTAGGCCCTTTACCTAGATATGTGGTTATAGGTCTGGTTGATCACGCCTCTAATACGGGCAGTTTAGATAAAAAAACCTTTAATTTTCAGCACTTCAATGCAGAGTATGTAGCGCTCTGTCAGGACGGACGTCAGGTTCCGGCGAAGGCTTTCCAACCACAATTTAATAACAACATATCTGTGCGAGAATTTTACAATCTATTCCTGGCTACAGGGCGACATCTAAAAGATCTCTCTTTACCTATTGACAGAAATGATTTTGCAGAGGGTTACACATTGTATGCTTTCAATTTATCACCTGATGATGACACCTCAGGAAATCTGTCTGTGGTGTCCCAAGGTAACCTCAGGCTGGAAATGCGTTTCCGTACACCTTTAGCCTGTACAGTTAGCATGATTGTTTACGCATGCTCTGATTCAATCTTGGAAGTGAATGCCCGAAGACAGGTCTTAGTGGATTATTATTAAGGACCTTTGAACAAAGACATGAATACCCAAGAGTTGGACGGGCTCATGAGCCGCTTGATTGGAAAACAATTTTGTGGAGTGTTGGCTTGTGATGAATTACCTATTGAGATATGGTCTGAGAGGCCTGCAATGTTTATTGTCAATACCCATCCTAAACACATGCCTGGTGAACATTGGCTAGCTATGACATTAGAACAGGAAGGTGGACGAAAAATCTCAACTTTTTTTGATTCCTATGGCTTTCCCCCCGGTTTTTCACATTTCCCTAAATCTATTAAAGATTTTTTGACCCTAAACGGTACAAAGATCTACTACAACATCAAACAAGTGCAAGATAACCTTTCCACTACATGCGGTCACCACTGTGTATTTTACCTGTGCCAAAGAGCCCGGGGAGTTTCTTTTGAAGATGTTATGTCTCTTTATAAGGATGATTTAAGAAGTAATGATAACCTTGTATCTTGTTTTGTTAGAAAATATCAAAAGTGTTCAAATGTGTGTCCTTTAAGAACGCGTAATCAAGGCGTATGCTCACGTCATATGTTTCAAGAATGCCACAAATGTTAACTTGCTTATTTTTCAAATAAAAATTTTATTGAATTTAATCATAGTCATTCAAAAGTCATTTTCAAAAGTCTAACCACGCCGAGAGATCGGGTTTAGGAAAAGGTCCTGAGACGTTCATGGGAGTAAATGAGTTAGCATCATCGCTTTCATATGGGGCCGGTGTCGTTGGGGCATCTTTAGGGGTGCTGTATCTCGTTGAAGGCTTTTGTTTTAAAGCTTGAATCTGTTGACGAAGCTTATGGTTGGGTACACCGGAGAGGGGGATGTTGAGGATTGCCAGGGCCTTAAGAAACTGACGCCAGCCGGGAGGCCTTCGGTCATCAGCAACCTTGTGGGCAGCCGTGGTACTTTTAAGCAAGTCCTGCATATGGGACCCCCTAACCACAGAGCCCTGAAGGATAAACTCTCCAGAGTCGTTCCAAGCAGCTATCCCCTTTGAGTCTTTTATCTTGTTCATAATGTATTTAACATTCTTCCTGTTACGTAAAGGCACATGTGTCAGTAGGTCATGCATAACTTTATCTTCAAATGGCATTTGAGCTTCACCCGACATATTATCTCCACTAGGTAAGATCGACGGTACAGGCCTTACAGGGGCATGGCTATCGTTAGGTTCGACATCTGTTAAAGGGTCCGGTAGGGAAAGGGTTAAATGGTTAGTCTCTCTCTCCCCTTGCTTTACCCGAGTCAAATACCTTTGCATTAGGTTTGTGTATTTTTGAATCTTATCATAGGGGTTCAATCCTTTTCGGTTCAAAACATCCTTCATGGCCGTATCCAAATCATTTTCCGCTGTTTGTCTGATATCTTCAGGACCCTGCATTTGTTTTTTAAGTCTATCCAACTCTTGTTGAGGCACCAAGTACATTTTAGTGGCCATCACACCACGTGTTCAACCCCCACGTCTGGCCGCAATAAGGCTGGTGATGAAGGGCACGGCTATACTGAGTAAAGGTAGAAGAAAACCCCCAGACTGTTGTATACTATGTCTTTCTTTTGAAGACTGGCCCTTTTATTGGCAAAGAGTTTGATCGCTGTCTTTTGTCTCCTTAATTTTTTCAATTGGTTCAGGGTGAGTGGAATGCGTCCTTTGAGAAGATTCAAAGCAATCTCACATAGGGCTAATATGAGATCTGAAGAACAGCGACCCAAGATGGCCTTCCGTTCTTTAGCTGTAGAACCCACTAGCCTTCTCAAGAGGGGGAGGTTTCTTTTTAAACGCAGAGACATAGCGTTTACTTTTTAGGAAGGTATGCAGCAGGCCTCTCCCCCGGAAACAGCCCTGTACGTAGCCTAAGGTGTTCTGGAGTATTTGCTTTTAAATCCACGATTAAATAAGAAAATGGCTCTTTGGTAGCGTCCTCATAGCTCTCCATAAAGTATGATTTCCGTCCAGGGTACATCTGCTGAGCTAGAGTGCTAATTTGCAGTTTGT